>NC_091358.1:9061939-9096939 GCF_038502225.1 Cherax quadricarinatus
TGTTACTCATGGTGGTAGTGCTGCTGCTGCTGCTCGGGGTGTTACTCATGGTGGTAGTGCTGCTGCTGCTGCTCGGGGTGTTACTCATGGTGGTAGTGCTGCTGCTGCTGCTGCTCGGGGTGTTACTCATGGTGGTAGTGCTGCTGCTGCTGCTGCTCGGGGTGTTACTCATGGTGGTAGTGCTGCTGCTGCTGCTGCTCGGGGTGTTACTCATGGTGGTAGTGCTGCTGCTGCTGCTGCTCGGGGTGTTACTCATGGTGGTAGTGCTGCTGCTGCTGCTGCTCGGGGTGTTACTCATGGTGGTAGTGCTGCTGCTGCTGCTCGGGGTGTTACTCATGGTGGTAGTGCTGCTGCTGCTGCTGCTCGGGGTGTTACTCATGGTGGTAGTGCTGCTGCTGCTGCTCGGGGTGTTACTCATGGTGGTAGTGCTGCTGCTGCTGCTCGGGGTGTTACTCATGGTGGTAGTGCTGCTGCTGCTGCTCGGGGTGTTACTCATGGTGGTAGTGCTGCTGCTGCTGCTCGGGGTGTTACTCATGGTGGTAGTGCTGCTGCTGCTGCTGCTGCTCGGGGTGTTACTCATGGTGGTAGTGCTGCTGCTGCTGCTGCTCGGGGTGTTACTCATGGTGGTAGTGCTGCTGCTGCTGCTGCTGCTCGGGGTGTTACTCATGGTGGTAGTGCTGCTGCTGCTGCTGCTGCTGCTCGGGGTGTTACTCATTGTGGTAGTGCTGCTACTGCTGCTGCTCGGGGTGTTACTCATGGTGGTAGTGCTGCTGCTGCTGCTCCTACTGCTGTTGCTGCTGCTCATGCTCTTGTTATTGTTGCTACTGCTCGTGGTGCTGCTTCTGCTGCTCATATTGCTGCTGCTGCTACTCTTGGTAGTGGTGCAGATATTGCTGTTCCTGCTTCTGCTGCTAATGCTTTGCTGCAGTTCCACTTTCAGCTACTGCTGTATCCTATTGCTGCTGTGATGGACGCTGTCTTTTGCTGTTTCTAATCAACTTGCTCTTTTTTGCCTTTTATCTGCTGTACTATGCTGCTGCTACTGTGCTTGTCTGAGTTGCTGTTCTGCTTTCAGCTACAGCTGTTGCCTCCTCTGCTATTGTTGTACCTCTTGCCGCTGTTGTTCCGTTCAAAGCAGCTGTAGTCCAATGCAAATGCTGCTGTCTGTGTTGCTGTTCTTTGTGCGAGTGCCGCCTCCTCTGATGACGTTACAGCAGGCTGTTCGGCATTCAGATGTAGTCTTGTGCTACTTTTCCTGCTGTCCACGTTGCTGTTCTGCTTTCAGCTGCTGCTGTTTCATTCTCTGCCACTGTTGAAGCTCTTGTTGCTGTTGTCAGCACTGTTGTCGCCAGTGATGTTGCTGTTTTTTTCCTATGGTGCTGTTAATGCTGTTGTTCTGTGACTTTCTAATTAGCTTTGATCATATGCACAGATTTTTGGCTGTTTTTCTGCTGTTGCAAACAGTTTACAGTTGAGCTCTACATTTTAATGTACGTCTTGCGTAAGTTTTAGTGTACGGACACTATTATTTATAATTGTTTGTGTTTATATGTTGTTGTTGCTGTTTCTCTGACAGTGGGTGATATTTCTGCAATGATTTACTTACCTGGGGTTAGTGTCCTTGTTTGAGGTCACGGTGTCCTTGTCTGAAGTCACGGTGTCCTTGTATTTAGTCACGGTGTCCTTGTCTGAAGTCACGGTGTCCTTGGCTGAAGTCACGGTGTCCTTGGTTGAAGTCACGGTGTCCTTGTCTGAAGTCACGGTGTCCTTGTATTTAGTCACGGTGTCCTTGTCTGAAGTCACTGTGTCCTTGTCTGAAGTCACGATGTCCTTGTCTGAAGTCACGATGTCCTTGTCTGAAGTCACAGTATCCTTGTATTAAGTCACGGTGTCCTTGTCTGTAGTCACGGTGTCCTTGTCTGAAGTCACGGTGTCCTTGTCTGAAGTCACGGTGCCCTTGTCTGAAGTCACAGTGTCCTTGTTTGAAGTCACGGTGTCCTTGCCTGAAGTCACGGTGTCCTTTTCTGAAGTCACGGTGTCCTTGTATTGTCACGGTGTCCTTGTATTGTCACGGTGTCCTTGTATTAAGTCACGGTGTCCTTGTATTTAGTCACGGTGTCCTTGTCTGAAGTCACTGTGTCCTTGTCTGAAGTCACGATGTCCTTGTCTGAAGTCACGGTGTCCTTGTCTGAAGTCACGGTGTCCTTGTCTGAAGTCACATCAGCTGCTGCTGCTGTTCCTCGTCAGAGGAACTTTAATAATAAAAAAAAAAAATTCGCTTCCCATGGCCTTTAGTAATGTAATCTAGATTCATAGAGCCCCTGGGGGGATGGGCGAAACGTCTACCTTACAACGTTACTAAACGTTGCCCGAGTCTTATATACAATTATCCGTAGTGAATATTTAGTGAAAACCTGCCAGAAGAACCTCCTAAGACATATATATATATATATACATATATGTATATATATATATACATATATATATATATATATATATATATATATATGGAGGTACCACCTCTAGAACTGTCCTGGGGACCCTCATCCTCAGAGAAAAGAATAAGCTTGCTTCAGAGAAAACAAGGTTCTCCCTGAAGCTGTTTGAGAATTTTCTCCTACCACCCCTATACATGATTATATATATATATATATATATATATATATATATATATATATATATATATATATATATATATATATATATATATATATATATATATATATATATATATGTTGTGCCGAATATGTAAAACTGGTCAATTAGCAAGAGCTCATTTAAAATTAAGTCCTTTCTGAAATTTTCTCTTATACGTTTAAAGATATATTTTCTTTTCATTAATGTTGATGTGAAAATTTATAATTTTGCACCAAAAGGAACTTAGAAAACTTAACTAACCTTATTATAACAAGAACAATTTATTTTAGCCTAACCCAACTAAATATATTTTAGATTTGTTTACAATAATTTAATACTAAACACAGTGAAATATATTTTTTTTCGTTAGGTTCAGAATGATTTTGGCGAAATTATTGCATACACAAATTTTCACTTGTCTTATATGGCAAGATGAGCGTTGCTATTTAAGCCAAGATCGCAAGTTCTGCCTATTCGGCACGACATATATATATATATATATATATATATATATATATAGATATATATATATATATATATATATATATATCAATAGCAACACTGCGCTAGCCAAGGATTCAAACCCATGTTGTACTTGCCTGCCTCATGGTAAGCGAGAACCACATCACGCTTTAAACCACAGGACCACCCAACCCTACAAGAATGGCGCAGCCAGCACACAGCTAGCTGTTGGGCCACCACCCGAGGGCATACGGAGGTTTGGGAGCTTATAAGCTAATTTCATTCTCATCCCTGTTTGGTGTACTAGCCTCACGAGCAGTATTTATATATTGTTGTAACCAGGAATGAGTGGTATTGATCAATAACAACACTGCGCTAGCCAAGGATTCGAACCCATGTTGTACTGGCCTGCCAGCTGTTTGCTGGCCGCACCATTCTTGAAGGGTTGGGTGGTCCTGTGTTAAAGCGTCATGTGGTTCTCGCTTACCATGAGGCAGGCCAGTACAACATGGGTTCGAATCCTTGGCTAGCGCAGTATTGTTATTGATCAATACCACTCGTTCGTGGTTACAATAATATATATATATATATATATATATATATATATATATATATATATATATATATATATGCAAGGAATTAGCAAGAGCAGGCGAAATATACACAAACACTGATCTCTGGCCGAAGGAGACTCGAACCTACGAACCTTGGAACAAGGTACGCAGTGCTTTACCATTCTCATCACACTGGACCAATACCTTGGCGCCCAGCTCACGCTGGACGTTGATCCAAGGCAGCCAGCTTTCAGGGAGAAGGCTTACAGCTTTTCATCTCATCCCCTGCATGCAACCACCAACTAGAGATTTTAACAATGCAAGGAATTCGCAAGAGCAAACGAAATATACAGAAACACTAATCTCTGGCCGAAGGAGACTCGAACATATATATATATATATATATATATATATATATATACATATATATATATACCTATATACATATATATATATATACCTATATACATATATATATATATACCTATATACATATATATATATATACCTATATACATATATATATATATACCTATATACATATATATATATATATATATATATATATATATATATATATATATATATATGTCTTAGGAGTTTCTTCCGGCAGGTTGTGATGGGTGGGCCAGACAGAGGGTGCGGCAAGAACACTTCACAATGATGATGGCACCATGATATATACAACAAACAATCACGTCACACAGCGTCTGCCATTAGCGCGACACACCTTGCCATTTAGGAAATACTTCAAAATACCTCGAGGAATAAATTTAAAACTTGAAGTCATAATTTAGTCCAGTTATTTCCATCAGACTTTTCTCGACTAGAGTGATAAAGATAAAAGAGCTTATATTCCCAGCTAGAGCAAGAGGTATATGTATGTATGTGAGATTATATATATATATATATATATATATATATATATATATATATATGTCGTGCCGAATAGGCAGAACTTGCGATCTTGGCTTAAATAGCAACGCTCATCTTGCCATACAGGACAAGTGAAAATTTGTGTATACAATAATTTCGGCAAAATCATTCTGAACCTAACGAAAAAAATATATTTCACTGTGTTTGTTTAGTATTAAATTACTGTAAACAAATCTAAAATATATTTAGCTGGGTTAGGCTAAAATAAATTGTTCTTGTTATAATAAGGTTAGGTAAGTTTTCTAAGATTCTTTTGGTGCAAAATTATAAATTTTTACATTAACATTAATGAAAAAAATATATCTTTAAACGTATAAGAGAAAATTTCAGAAAGGACTTAATTTTAAATGAGTTCTTGCTAATTGACCAGTTTTACATATTCGGCACGACATTATATTATATATATATATATATATATATATATTATATATATATATATATATATATATATATATATATATATATATATATCCAAAACAACCACTGAGAAAGGATAGTGAAATTCCAAGCGCTTTCGTGACTTCTCATATTATCAAGGAACTATAAATACAATACATCAGAGGAAGGCATGTGATTGTGAGGTGTGGTCTAGACCCTTTATATGCCTTCATTTAATGTATTGTCTTTATAGTTCCTTGATGATGTGAGAAGTCACGAAAGCGCTTTGAATTTCACTATTCCTTCACAGTGGTTCGTTTGCATGTTCTGATATCACCTGTTTACTGTGATCTTATTGCGCATATATATATATATTATATATATATATATATATATATATATATATATATATATATATATATATATATATATATATATATTATTTTTTTTTTTTTTTTTATTATCACACCGGCCGATTCCCACCAAGGCAGGGTGGCCCGAAAAAGAAAAACTTTCACCATCATTCACTCCATCACTGTCTTGCCAGAAGGGTGCTTTACACTACAGTTTTTAAACTGCAACATTAACACCCCTCCTTCAGAGTGCAGGCACTGTACTTCCCATCTCCAGGACTCAAGTCCGGCCTGCCGGTTTCCCTGAATCCCTTCATAAATGTTACTTTGCTCACACTCCAACAGCACGTCAAGTATTAAAAACCATTTGTCTCCATTCACTCCTATCAAACACGCTCACGCATGCCTGCTGGAAGTCCAAGCCCCTCGCACACAAAACCTCCTTTACCCCCTCCCTCCAACCCTTCCTAGGCCGACCCCTACCCCGCCTTCCTTCCACTACAGACTGATACACTCTTGAAGTCATTCTGTTTCGCTCCATTCTCTCTACATGTCCGAACCACCTCAACAACCCTTCCTCAGCCCTCTGGACAACAGTTTTGGTAATCCCGCACCTCCTCCTAACTTCCAAACTACGAATTCTCTGCATTATATTCACACCACACATTGCCCTCAGACATGACATCTCCACTGCCTCCAGCCTTCTCCTCGCTGTAACATTCATCACCCACGCTTCACACCCATATAAGAGCGTTGGTAAAACTATACTCTCATACATTCCCCTCTTTGCCTCCAAGGACAAAGTTCTTTGTCTCCACAGACTCCTAAGTGCACCACTCACTCTTTTTCCCTCATCAATTCTATGATTCACCTCATCTTTCATAGACCCATCCGCTGACACGTCCACTCCCAAATATCTGAATACGTTCACCTCCTCCATACTCTCTCCCTCCAATCTGATATTCAATCTTTCATCACCTAATCTTTTTGTTATCCTCATAACCTTACTCTTTCCTGTATTCACCTTTAATTTTCTTCTTTTGCACACCCTACCAAATTCATCCACCAATCTCTGCAACTTCTCTTCAGAATCTCCCAAGAGCACAGTGTCATCAGCAAAGAGCAGCTGTGACAACTCCCACTTTGTGTGTGATTCTTTATCTTTTAACTCCACGCCTCTTGCCAAGACCCTCGCATTTACTTCTCTTACAACCCCATCTATAAATATATTAAACAACCACGGTGACATCACACATCCTTGTCTAAGGCCTACTTTTACTGGGAAAAAATTTCCCTCTTTCCTACATACTCTAACTTGAGCCTCACTATCCTCGTAAAAACTCTTCACTGCTTTCAGTAACCTACCTCCTACACCATACACTTGCAACATCTGCCACATTGCCCCCCTATCCACCCTGTCATACGCCTTTTCCAAATCCATAAATGCCACAAAGACCTCTTTAGCCTTATCTAAATACTGTTCACTTATATGTTTCACTGTAAACACCTGGTCCACACACCCCCTACCTTTCCTAAAGCCTCCTTGTTCATCTGCTATCCTATTCTCCGTCTTACTCTTAATTCTTTCAATTATAACTCTACCATACACTTTACCAGGTACACTCAACAGACTTATCCCCCTATAATTTTTGCACTCTCTTTTATCCCCCTTGCCTTTATACAAAGGAACTATGCATGCTCTCTGCCAATCCCTAGGTACCTTACCCTCTTCCATACATTTATTAAATAATTGCACCAACCACTCCAAAACTATATCCCCACCTGCTTTTAACATTTCTATCTTTATCCCATCAATCCCGGCTGCCTTACCCCCTTTCATTTTACCTACTGCCTCACGAACTTCCCCCACACTCACAACTGGCTCTTCCTCACTCCTACAAGATGTTATTCCTCCTTGCCCTATACACGAAATCACAGCTTCCCTATCTTCATCAACATTTAACAATTCCTCAAAATATTCCTTCCATCTTCCCAATACCTCTAACTCTCCATTTAATAACTCTCCTCTCCTATTTTTAACAGACAAATCCATTTGTTCTCTAGGCTTTCTTAACTTGTTAATCTCACTCCAAAACTTTTTCTTATTTTCAACAAAATTTGTTGATAACATCTCACCCACTCTCTCATTTGCTCTCTTTTTACATTGCTTCACCACTCTCTTAACTTCTCTCTTTTTCTCCATATACTCTTCCCTCCTTGCATCACTTCTACTTTGTAAAAACTTCTCATATGCTAACTTTTTCTCCCTTACTACTCTCTTTACATCATCATTCCACCAATCGCTCCTCTTCCCTCCTGCACCCACTTTCCTGTAACCACAAACTTCTGCTGAACACTCTAACACTACATTTTTAAACCTACCCCATACCTCTTCGACCCCATTGCCTATGCTCTCATTAGCCCATCTATCCTCCAATAGCTGTTTATATCTTACCCTAACTGCCTCCTCTTTTAGTTTATAAACCTTTACCTCTCTCTTCCCTGATGCTTCTATTCTCCTTGTATCCCATCTACCTTTTACTCTCAGTGTAGCTACAACTAGAAAGTGATCTGATATATCTGTGGCCCCTCTATAAACATGTACATCCTGAAGTCTACTCAACAGTCTTTTATCTACCAATACATAATCCAACAAACTACTGTCATTTCGCCCTACATCATATCGTGTATACTTATTTATCCTCTTTTTCTTAAAATATGTATTACCTATAACTAAACCCCTTTCTATACAAAGTTCAATCAAAGGGCTCCCATTATCATTTACACCTGGCACCCCAAACTTACCTACCACACCCTCTCTAAAAGTTTCTCCTACTTTAGCATTCAAGTCCCCTACCACAATTACTCTCTCACTTGGTTCAAAGGCTCCTATACATTCACTTAACATCTCCCAAAATCTCTCTCTCTCCTCTGCATTCCTCTCTTCTCCAGGTGCATACACGCTTATTATGACCCACTTCTCGCATCCAACCTTTACTTTAATCCACATAATTCTTGAATTTACACATTCATATTCTCTTTTCTCCTTCCATAACTGATCATTTAACATTACTGCTACCCCTTCCTTTGCTCTAACTCTCTCAGATACTCCAGATTTAATCCCATTTATTTCCCCCCACTGAAACTCTCCTACCCCCTTCAGCTTTGTTTCGCTTAGGGCCAGGACATCCAACTTCTTTTCATTCATAACATCAGCAATCATCTGTTTCTTGTCATCCGCACTACATCCACGCACATTTAAGCAACCCAGTTTTATAAAGTTTTTCTTCTTCTCTTTTTTAGTAATTGTATACAGGAGAAGGGGTTACTAGCCCATTGCTCCCGGCATTTTAGTCGCCTCATACGACACGCATGGCTTACGGAGGAAAGATTCTTTTCCACTTCCCCATGGACAATAGAAGAAATAAAAAAGAACAAGAGCTATTTAGAAAAAGGAGAAAAACCTAGATGTATGTATATATATATATGCATGTGCGTGTCTATGAAGTGTGACCAAAGTGTAAGTAGGAGTAGCAAGATATCCCTGTTATCTTAGCGTGTTTATGAGACAGAAAAAGAAACCAGCAATCCTACCATCATGCAAAACAGTTACAGGTTTTTGTTTCACAGTCATCTGGCAGGACGGTAGTACTTCCCTGGGTGGTTGCTGTCTACCAACCTACTACCTACATATATATATATATATATATATATATATATATATATATATATATATATATATCATGTCGTGTCGTGCCGAATAGGTAAAATTGATCATTTAGCAAGAACTCATTTAAAATTAAGTCCTTTCTAAAATTTTCTTTTCTACGTTTAATGATATATATTTTTTCAGTTATGTTAATGTAAAAAATAATAATTTTGTATAAAAAAAGCTTAAGAAAACATACCTGACCTTATTATAACAAGCGCAATTTAATTTAGCCTGACCCAACTAAATGTATTTTATGAAAATTTGCAATAATTTAATCTTAAACACAATGAAATACATTTTTTTCGTTAGGTTCAGAATGATTTTTGCGAAATTATTGCATACACAAATTTTCGCTAGCCTTATCCGGCAAGAAGAACGTTGCTGTTTAAGCAAAAATCGCAAGTTTTACCTATTTGGCACGACTTATAATATATATATATATATATATATATATATATATATATATATATATATATATATATATAATGTATATATTCAGGCAGTAAAGTAATTTATCGTAGTGTAACGTAATTTGAACAAAAAAAAAAAATGTTGCAAATTTCCGAACGTGCGGTCAGGAGTGGGTTAATATCTGACTTTCTTGGTGACTATCCTCGCCCATCCTGTGGTCGCATTATTCTCTTGAACTTTAGTCACTATTATCGTCGACCTGCAGTTGCAAAGTCGGCGGCTCTATCCCCGTTACTCTGAACTTGACGTAGCAAGATTCCAATTGTTTAACTGTCCTGTCCATCCAGCGACTCTGAGCTGTGGAACTATATACGGTAACAGCAACAAGTTTCTACCTTACTCACAAATCATGCACTCTAGCTTTCTAAGTCTTATTCCATCACACGTGTCGTGTCGTATTAAAATGTGTCAACCTTAGCTGCCACATTCCTTGATGATGTATTAAGTTCTCTTTATAGAGCTTTTAAGTTTAGTGTGATTTTTTTGTGTTGTAAATGTAATTTAAAAATGCATCCAAACGTAAACATGATGTACCATGAAGGCCTTTACACTTGCTATTGAAATTTAAATGCACTTTTTCAGTTGCAGTTCCCTCAAAAATCGCGCTATATAGAATACCTTTATATGGGAGTATCGTCATGCACTCAACGGTGGGTGAAGTACATGCATAAGTTTCCTTGTAGCAGGGCTGGAGTCACTCTCACACTTGGAGTAACGATTTAAATGCTGTGTAGGTTCGTACAAAGGGATGATAGCTACAAGTCTTGGGATCAAGAGCTCTTCCAAGGCATCAGGGCACTCTCAGTGAAGGGGTTCAGGGGGAAGGACTGTGTGTAAACGACAGAGACAATACTTTGATCAAGATGCGAGTTACTGTTCAAGTTAACATTATGTTGGGTGGGGCTAAGTCGTGCACGCGCACACACACGCGCGCGCACGCACGCGCACACACACACACACACACACACACACACACACACACACACACACACACACACACACACACACACACACACACACTCACTAGTAAGATGAATACAGATAAAACATATCCCAAGTTTCCACTTATGCTGGGATCGAACCTTGATCCTTCAGATGTGAGCTGAAGGAGCTACCACTTGGTCCACGGGACTCTGGTGTACATGTTGGTGGCAGCTTCCTTAGTGCTGGAGCTCAGGCTGTGAGATGTGTGTTTCTACGGCAAACAATGCCGTGGTGTGCCAATACGATTTTTTTTCAGAGTATATTATTTCAGTCTTCCCTACGCCACTCTCTGTTGGTCAAGTTTTCTTTTATTTCAGAACTGTCCTGCCGTTTTCTCCCCTACTGTTTCAATTATAGGGAGTACCACTACAGGTAATAACAAGGGAAGGCTTATGTTGTTTATCGTGGTTTACCTTAACCAAGGGCGAGTGTACCCATGCTGTCACCCAGCCAGTTACTGACCTGTTACAATACAATTTAACCTCTACTTCCCTCTCTGACACTCTTCCCTCTCCACCACACACTTCCCTCCATCCTCACCACCACACACACTTCCCTCCATCCTCTCCACCACACACACTTCCTCTCTCCCTCCTTCCCTCCTCTCCATCACACGCATCTTCCTCCCTGCTTCCTCCCCGCCACACACTTCCCTCAGTCCCTGTTCAGCTGGTAATCCATAGGTGTTATCAATATGTTTTATGTTGTATCTTGGTTTAGAAAGACACGTAAGCAAACACTATGACATATTTATTAGAAAACGTTTCAGTCCTGGGACCTTGATCAAGGTCCCAGGACCGAAACGTTTTCTAATATGTCATAGTGTTTGCTTACGTGTCTTTCTAAACCAACTTGTCGGTATTTATTACCAAGGTTTATACCATGTTGTATCTTGAATGTTAACGTCGGTGGAAGCAGCAACAGCAGGAGCAACAACAACAATAACAACAGAGTATTAGCTATATCAGCAGTAGCTGCTGAGGCGAGATCTTTCACTCTTTACCCCGTGCCGCTGAGTACGTTATGGGCGTTACAAAACAATGTTCCAATACTAGCAGTACTGCTAAGTGAGCTGAGGTGAAGAATAATGAGCTCAGTACCAGGGTGTGAAACACACTGTACGCTCTCTCGCTCACAGTTAGTGAGGGATAGTAAGCTCAGTTCCAGGGTGTGATACACACTGCGCTCTCTCTCACAGTTAGCGAGGAATAGTGAACTCAGTTCCAGGGTGTGACACACTGTGCTCTCTCATACTCTTGATAGTGAGCTCAGTAGTAGGGTGAGACATATTGTGCTGTGCTTTCTCACATTGTGCTCAGTACCAGGGGAGGACATATACTGTGCTCTCTCAACCTTAAATTATTCTACTAGAGACATTCGTAACAAAATGTGTTTTGTCAGTATCTAAACCTGATCACTTTCCTTCCACATAGAAATAAAAACCTCTTCTTAATTTCTCTATGATATTAGGTTCCAACCCTGTGTTGGTGCATTCAGTCTGTCTTTATACATTCCTAAATTTCTCTAAATATTTTGTATGTCGTTATATCATCTAGTGTCGTCAGGTTTAGTTCTTTTAATCTCTGCTTAGCACACTTCTCAGTTCTTGGAGCGTCCTGGTTGCGAATTTTTTGATCCTGAACATAATCATGACGTTCAAGATTACTTGTACTTGTGTGTATTCACTTATTTATGAGGTCAAGTCTCAGCTCCTGGCCTTGCCTCTCACCTGTTCACCAGTGATTACAAACCATTCTTAGCCTCAATCCGTTAAATACTGTCAAAACTGTATATGAAGCCTGACTCTACCACCTCCTCATCCGCATCGTTATTCTTGCTAACCACTTCAGAATGAAGAAATTTCTAAAATGTCTTTCACCGACATATCAAGTCAGCCAAGTATCGTGTACGTCGTGATCATGTCAAAGCGCAAAATAAAATAAACAAACTCCATAACACGTCTGGCAGCCCGGTATATATGTACGTAGGTCCAGGCAGCGTTCACTTCAACACGCATATTGTGAAGGGAGGGCGAGATGCAATAGAGGAAGTGTATGGGTAATGGGCGGTGGGTAGAGGGGCAGGCTATGGGTGTTCATGCCTCCTGCCCATCTATTCATCAGCAGCCTTTCCGATCACGCAATAAAGTCTCTTTCAAGATTACTGGATGGGGGGAGCTTTTTGAACTTGAGATTAATGGCAGCCTTTACGTTGATGATACGATTAATTAAAAGAATAGGTGGTAGGAGCTCTACCTTTCACTGGCCATTCACAGTTTGAACGTGAAAAATGAAGCCCACTTGGCGGTGTTGCCGTCTCCAGGTCTCCCCTTTCTCGCCCCTCTCATTCTTGCCACACCTCTCAATTATTTATACACTATCTCTCCTTGTATGTCTTTATATACAGTCATATGCATACAATAATTCTATATATATATATATATATATATATATATATATATATATATATATATATAATTATATATATATATATATATATATATATATATATATATATTATATATATATTATATATATATATATATATATATATATATTTTATATATATATATATATATATATATATATATATATATATATATATATATATATATATATATATATATATATATATATATATATATATATATATATATATATATATATATATATATATATATATATATATATATATATATATATATATTATATATATATATATATATATATATATATATATATATATATATATATATATATATATATATATATATATATATATATATATATATATATTCATATTTAAAATTAAGTCCTATCTAAAGTTTTCTCTTATACATTTTAAGATATATTTTTTTCATTTATGTTAATGTAAAACATAATAATTTTGTAATAAAAGAACCTTAGAAAACTTACCTGACAACTGCAATTTAATTTAGCCTAATCCAACTAGATATATTTTAGATAAGTTTACAATAATTTAATAATAAACAAACACAATGAAGTATATTATTTTCGTTAGGTTTAGAATGATTGTTTCAAAATTATTGCATACACAAATTTTCGTTGCCTTCATCGGCAAGAAGAGCGTTGCTGTTTATCCTAAAATCGCAAGTTTTACCTATTCGGCACGGCATTATACACACACACACACTACAAATATGTATATTTTATGTAATATGGTATACAAAGCTTAAAGGATACATTGATGGATCAAAGATGGAGTCATACAATGCATGATTTGCGATTTTGGCTTAAATAGCAACGCACTTCTTGCCGAACAGGGCAAGCGAAAATTTGTGTATGCAATAATTTTGCAAAAAAACACTCTGAACCTAACGAAAAAAATATTTTTCACTGTGTTTGTTTATTATTAAATTATTGTAAACCTATATGAAATATAGTTAGTTGGATTAGGTTAGTTTCCTAAGGTTCTTTTGGTATAAAAATCATTAATTTAATATTTACATAAATTAAAAAATCTATCTTTAAATGTATAACAGAAAATATTAGAACTTAATTTTAAATGAGTTCAAGCTGTACCTATTTGGCACGACATATATATATACTGTATATATATACTGTATATATATATATATATCTATATATATATATATATATATATATATATATATATATATATATATATATATATATATATATATATGTCGTGCCGTATAGGCAGAACTTGCGATCTTGGCTTAAATAGCAACGCTCATCTTGCCATATAGGACAAGCGAAAATTTGTGTATGCAATAATTTCACCAAAATCATTCTGAACCTAACGAAAAAAATATATTTCACTGTGTTTGTTTAGTATTAAATTATTGTAAACAGATAAAAAATATATTTAGTTGGGTTAGGGTAAAATAAATTGTTCTTGTTATAATAAGGTTAGGTAAGTTTTCTAAGATACTTTTGGAGCAAAATTAAAATTTTTTACATTAACATTAATGAAAAAAATATATCTTCAAACGTATAAAAGAAAATTTCAGAAAGGACTTAATTTTAAATGAGTTCTTGCTAATTGACCAGTTTTACATATTCGGCACGACATACATATATATATATATATATATATATATATATATATATATATATATATATATATATATATATATATATATATATATATATATATATACGCAAGGTGATGAGGGTATCAAATGAGTTAGGTAAAAAAAAAAATTGATATCGCATTAGAGGTTAAAGAACTAGAAAGGGTAATAATGGGAATATGAGGATATTAGGGAGGGAGAGGCGAGTCGAGTGACGAGCGGAGGTAATGTGGGGTGACCGGTGACTACACATCACCTCTCATTACCTCCACACTACTTACCCTCTCAGTACTTGAAATAAAATAATGAATAAAATAATAAATAATGGGGATAGTGAATATTACTATTCTACTCAAGCACAATTTATTATTAAGTCTTTATACGGTAATATATGTTGGGTTTAAATAAGTGGGGATGGTACACATAAGCAGTGAGACAGGGAATACAATCATCTGATGAAACAGAATACAACTTACAAAATAGTTCAGATTACAGTTCACCATAGAAACTCAGTCACACACTAGCCACAGGTCCCTAGACCTACACAGCACGAGCACTGCTCCAAGCCAGTACTGTGCTCAGTGTCTCCTTTGAATACCTTTGATATACCTTTGAAGAGTTTCGAGAGTTTATCTACTCTCTGAGCCCGGCCATGGGCCAGACTCGTCTGGTACTTGCCTGGTCAACCAGGCTGTTGCTGCTGGAGGCCCGCTGCTCTACATATCCATCACAGCCTGGTTGATCTGGCACCTGGTGAAGATACTTGTCTAGTTTCCTCTTGAAGGCTTCTACACTTGTTCCAGCAATGTTTCTAATATCTTCTGGTAAGATGTTGAAAAGTCTGGGACCCAGGATGTTGATACAGCGTTTCCTTATTGTCCCCACCGCACCCCTGCTCCTCACTGGGTTTATTTTACACTTCCTCTCATATCTCTCACTCCAGTATGTTGTTATGGCAGTGTGCAGATTTGGGACCAAGCCCTCGAGTACCTTCCAGGTATATATTTTCATGTACCTCTCTCTCTCTCTCCTCCGCTCCAATAAATACATGTTCAAGACTTGCAGGCGTTCCCAGTAGTTTAGGTGTTTTACTGGCTCAGTGTGAGCCGTAAGCGATCTCTGTATTTGTTCCAGCTCTGATATTTCTCCTGCCTTGAATGGGGCCGTCAGCATTGAGCAATATTCTAAGTGAGGGAGCACTAGCGATTTGAAGAGTGTCACCATTGGTATTATTTCCCTTGTTTTGAAAGTTCTCAATACCCACCCAGTCATCTTCCTGGCTGTCGTGAGCTTTGTCTTATGGTCTTTAAAAGAAAGGTCCGCTGACATAATTATTCCTAGGTCTTTTACGTGTTCCTTACGTTCTATTTGGTGACCCTCTTGAGTTTTGTATATAGTGCTCCTTTTGAGTTCTTCATTCTTTCCATACCTAAGCAGCTGGAACGTATCACCATTGAACGTCATGTTGCTCTCCACTGCCCACTTTCCATCAGCCGTCTCCAAGAGCTCTGCCCACAGGCAGCAGCTCTGCCAGAATCTCTCTGTCCAGCTGTATCCTTGAGCTTGTGATGAATGGTTTGAAAAACCGACAAGTTGAAGATTGAGACACTTATGCAGCATATAGGAATCTTTATTCAGGAAACGTTTCGCCACACAGTGGCTTCATCAGTCCGATACAAAGTAGAAAGGCGTAAGGAGAGGAGGAGTTTGAGGTAATCAGTCCCTCAGCCTGGAGTCGATGTGTTCAGTCCATCATCTACAAGATTGATGGACTGAACACATCGACTCCAGGCTGAGGGACTGATTACCTCAAACTCCTCCTCTCCTTACGCCTTTCTACTTTGTATCGGACTGATGAAGCCACTGTGTGGCGAAACGTTTCCTGAATAAAGATTCCTATATGCTGCATAAGTGTCTCAATCCTTGAGCTTATATGGTCCTTAATGCACCCCCCTCATGAGGCGTACACCTCTGCAAAAACAGTGATAATGTGTGAGTGTGGTGAAAGTGTTGAATGATGATGAAAGTATTTTCTTTTTGGGGATTTTCTTTCTTTTTTTTGGGTCACCCTGCCTCGGTGGGAGACGGCCGACTTGTTGAAAAAAATATATATATATATATGTATATATATGTCGTGCCGAATATGTAAATCTGGTCAATTAGCAAGAACTCATTTAAAATTAAGTCCTTTCTAAAATTTTCTCTTATATGTTTAAACATATTTTTTTCATTAATGTTAATGTAAAAAATTTTAATTTTGCTCCAACAGAATCTTAGAAAACTTACCTAACCTTATTATAACAAGAACAATTTATTTTAGCCTAACCCAACTAAATATATTTTAGATTTGTTTACAATAATTTAATAATAAACAAACACAGTGAAATATATTTTTTTCGTTAGGTTCAGAATAATTTTGGCGAAATTATTGCATACACAAATTTTCGCTTGTCCTATATGGCAAGATGAGCGTTGCTATTTAAGCCAAGATCGCAAGTTCTGCCTATTCGGCACGACATATATATATATATATATATATATATATTATATATATATATATATATATATATATATATATATATATATATATATATATATATAATCTCACATATATATATTAGATCTGTTTATTTTTTAATTGCTGGTGCGGCCGAGACTCAAACTCAGGCCATAGCTTCCCATGCGAGAACAAAATTAGAGACCTGACTCCCTATTCCACTGTACCACCGTGCCACATAACGCTGGGCGGCCAGCAGGATCGCTAGCTAAGTTTCCACCAAAAGTCGGGGACATTCATACCATAATTATGTTAGATGCTTAAGATGTGATATGAAGATGCGATTTATATCTATTATGTAACCTGCCTTTTAGTCACTGGAAAAAACAAAGCTTGTATGGGGTCACCTGGTAAACAGGTTCAAGGGACAGATACATCCCATTCCGAGGATCAAGAGACCTTCACTAGCACCACGGTAGCCCCATCCCCCTTGAATGGTTAACTGTTAATACTTGATTATATGTTGTGACAGATGGATGGTTTCCACTATAAATGTTACGTTATTTAATCATGCAGATTAGTGTTCGCACTCTGCAAAAGTTGCATTTGTTGCAAAATTGCTTAATTCTCTTTATTTTGTAAATGAACGGTGTAAAATAAAATGAAAATGTGGAATAATAAATTTTGAATAATTCATTCATAAATGAAATTAATGAAAACAAAAAGTGCACCAGTTAAATGATTGTGAATTGTGACGGTTGTTTTGTTCTTTGTGGTGAGTGTTGCTCTTCTCTGTCACTTGCTTGCCTCTATTTTGTGACTTATTTTCCTCTAGTTTGAGTTTTGTTCTAGTTGGCAAGTTGCTTTGTTACTGTTTACGAGCTGTTCTTGTCTTGTTATTGACTTGCTTTGCTCTAGTTTGGGAGTTGTTCTGGTCTAGTTAGTAAGTTCCTTTGGTATTGTTTTTGAGTTGTTCTGGGCTAGTGAATTGCTTTACTGTTTGTGAGTTGTTCTTGTCTAGTGAGTTGAGTTGCTATTGTTGTTTATAAGTTATTCTGTCTTGTTATTGAGTTGCTTTGCTCCAGTTAGTGCGTTGTTTTCCACTTGTTTGTGAGTTGCTTTGTTTTAGTTTGCTAGGTTGCAGTCTGGCTGAACAGAAGGAAAGCAAAGATTACCAGGCGAAGGATCTAACCTCCGTCACATCTTCTGAACGATGCATACAAATGTAACATAATTATAGCATCAGGTGAACAGAAACACGGATAGAACACTGACTATTGTCTATTCGTGCTTCGTGGAGCGCACCAGTGGATAGCCATAGCCGTCACACGACGTGACAAATGTCACGTTATCTGTGATTTTACGTGATCTCTGGCGTTATGCGATCTGTGATCTCTAGCGTTACGATTAATCCATTTTGTCATGCATAAAGTAATTACATCAAAGTTGCCACGCTTCAGCAGTGGCCATGTTTCTTTGAATAATAATACAATACCAATAAAAATCCGTATGAATTTCTTTCGTATTTCAAATTTGACAAATTGATTGTTGGATTTCCTGAACGTGGCAGTCTTTTGTAGCAGATTTACCTCATCTACCACTGAGAAGCTTGTCTAGCATATCTTGTAGTGTGGTAGACTTACCTTATCTACCACTGAGAAGCTTGTCTAACATGTCTTGTAGTAGTGTGAGATAAGGTAAGATTTCGTTCGGATTTTTAACCCAGTGGGGTTAGCCACCCAGGGTAACCCAAGGAAGTCAGTGCGTCATAGAGGACTGTCTGTCTTATTTCCACTGGGGTCCTCAATCTTCTCCCCCAGGATGCGACCCACACCAGTCGATTAACACCCAGGTACCTACTTGCTGCTAGGTGAATAGAACAACAGGTGTAAGGATAATCGAAATGTTTCTCCCCCGCCGGGAATCGAACCCAGGCCTTCCGTGTGTGAAGCGACAGCTTTGCCAGTGAGGCCACAGGGTGGTAGACTTACCTCATCTACCACTGAGAAGCTTGTCTGGCAACTGTTCACTTTCCACAACAGGTGCGAGCAAAAATGCTATTTTCTACCTCTCAGGAACCACTGGACCGTTTGAACGTGAAGGCTCACCTATATGATTATTTGATTCACCGGTAGAACATAATCCAAGCTTATTGAGGGGCGTTGGACTGTGATGTATCTCTCTCTCTCTCTCTCTCTCTCTCTCATTTTGTTAGCTAAGCAAGTTTCAGTAGTAACGGAATCGTTATATATATATATATATATATATATATATATATATATATATATATATATATATATATATATATATATATATGTGTGTGTGTGTGTGTGTGTGTGTGTGTGTGTGTGTGTGTGTGTGTGTGTTGGTGTGTGTGTGTGTGTGTCGTCCGAAATACGTAAAACTCGTTATTTTGGCTTAAATAGCAATGCTTTTCTAGCGGAATAAGGCAAGCGAATGGTATTTGGGTCCTGACGAACTGTTGGAGTGTGAACACAGTAATATTTAGTGAAGGGATTCAGGGAAACCGGTTATTTTTATATAGACGGACTTGAGTCCTGGAAATAGGAAGTACAATGCCTGCACTTTAACGGAGGGGTTTGGGATATTGGCAGTTTACCTGGAGGTTATTCCGGGGATCAACGCTCCCGCGGACCGGTCCATGACCAGGCCTCCCGATGGATCAGGGCCTGATCAACCAGGCTGTTACTGCTGGCCGCACGCAGTCCAACGTACGAGCCACAGCCCGGCTGATCCGGCACTGACTTAGGTATCTGTCCAGCTCTCTCTTGAAGGCAGCCAGGGGTTTATTGGCAATTCCCCTAATGCTTGATGGGAGGCTGTTGAACAGTCTTGGGCCCCGGACACTTCTGGTGTTTTCCCTTAGTGTACCAATGGCGCCCCTACTTTTTATTGGGGGCATTTTGCATCGCCTGCCCAGTCTTTTACTTTCGTAGGGAGTGATTTCTGTGTGCAGATCGGGACCATTCCTTCCAGGATTTTCCAAGTGTAGATTATGATATATCTCTCCCTCCTGCGTTCCAACGAGTACAAGTCAAGTGCTTCCAAGCGTTCCCAGTAGTTTGGAGGGATATGTTGTGTATCTTTATACGTATATGCTTCTAAACTGTTGTATTCTGAGCACCTCTGCAAAATTAGTGATTATGTGTGAGTGAGGTGAAAGTGTTGAATGATGACAGTATTTTCTTTTTGGGGATTTTCTTTCTTTTTGGGTCACCCTGCCTCGGTGGGAGACGGCCGACTGTTAAACACACACACACACACACACACACACACACACATATATATATATATATATATATATATATATATATATATATATATATATATATATATATATATATATATAATATCGTGTCGAATAGGCAGAACTTGCGATCTTGGCTTAAATAGCAACGCTCATCTTGCCATATAGGACAAGTGAAAATTTGTGTATGCAATAATTTCGCCAAAATCATTCTGAACCAAACGAAAAATTTTTATTTCACTGTGTTTGTTTAGTATTAAATTACTGTAAGCAAATTTAAAATATAATTAGTTGGATTAGGCTAAAATAAATTGTTCTTGTTATAAAAAGGTTAGGTAAGTTTTCTAAGATTCTTTTGGTGCAAAATTAAAATTTTTTTACATTAATATTAATGAAAAAAATACATCTTTAAACATATAAAAGAAAATTTCAGAAAGGACTTAATTTTAAATGAGTTCTTGCTAATTGACCAGTTTTACATATTCGGCACGACATAATATATATATATATATATATATATATATATATATATATATATATATATATATATACACACACACACACACACACACACACACACACACACACACACACACACACACACACGTCTTCACGTTAATCTTAATCTGAATGACCTTCATGCAGTTGATAGATGTTAAACTTAGCAAGGTAAGTGTGACAGTAGCACTAGTGTGAAAAGTGGTAACAGCTGTTACCTTCCTACCTTCCTTAACTCCTCCACAACTTCCTCTCCCTGTTTCTTCCCTCCTTTCTGCTTCTCAACAACATCCTTTTCATGCGTCATCTCTTACTCTCTTCCGACTGATTCTACCTCTCCTGCTGCTCTCCCTACATATACTGCTGTTGCCGCCTCTTATCTTTTGTTGCTATTGTTGTAGCTTCTGCTTCTGTTGTTGTTGTTGTTGTTGTTGTTGCTGTTGTTGTTGCTGCTGCTGATGCTTCTCCACGCCTGGTGTTAGGACATGGAATTGTGTAGGTGGTTGTGCCATGTCTTGAGTCCTGGGAAATGAATGGATGGATGGTGAGGTAGAGGCTGCTATTTTCAGCTTTGTTTAACAATTTTTTCTTAATGACTTATAAGCCTCATACATTATATTTGTCCCTGACAAGGGGGCAAACCTAGCAGGCCCCACCGACGAGCAACAAGTAAAAATGGCTTCATAGGATGCAAGTGTTCGGCTCCTATCACAGCCTTTACGTAACTTGCGATTTCCCAATCCTCTCTGCGTAGCTTGTAGCGCGCAGTTGATTCTGTATAAGCTTTAAAGTTAAAGCTTCCACTGTGGTTTTTATAATTACTGAGTTGTCTGTAGGGACCTCAGAGAACTTTTAGAAAAGTTATTCAATAATACAGGTTACAATAATGTGGCTGGAGCAAATTGAACAATACTTCCAATTGTGAAAAGGAAGCTTTGACGAAGTTTCCGTTCGTCATGGACGATTGTCGGAGTGACAACAGTCAGTGAACATTTCTGCTTAAAATGAAAAAGTCAGAACTCTATCCCAAAAGAACAGAAATTTTGTCATTAAAGAATAGGAAATGCAACTTCAAGGAGTGGGAATTCTGCCTTCAAGAAATCACAACAGGATGTTGTCCAGAAGTGGGTCGAAACGTTGTTTCTTCTAAGTTCCTTTTCGTATGTGTTGGTATTTTGCGAGTCATTCAACATTAACAAAAATAACGGAGTTTGTAAATAACGCTGGTTATTTGAACATTAGGGAAAAATATTTTTTTTTGTGTTGAGTGTTTTTTTGTGTGTGCTAGTAGTGTTTATGGTTGCTTCTTTATTTTACCTTAGGTATTCTTGTGTGTTTTTGTGAAGAGTGCAGTGATCTACCAAGGCGAGGTCCTCTTCAAATCTTAACTTTTCTCCTCCTCTTGTTGCTACAGCTGCTGCTGCTGCTGCTGCTGCTGCTGCTGCTGCTGCTGCTGCTGCCGCTGCTGTACTGCTACTGTGTTGCTGCTCCTGTTCTTCACTTCCTCATACTGCTGTTCCTTCCTCCGTTATACTACTCTTATCTCTCCTTGCTGCTGATGCGCTGCTGATGCTGTGCTACTACTGCTGCTGATACCGCTAGTGCTGCTGAAGTCGCTGAGCGTGTCGTTGATACTTCTGCCATTGTTGCTCTTATTGTTGGTGGTACTGCTGCTGCTACTACTGCTGCTGCTGCTACCGCTGCTGCTGGTGCTATGCTGCTGCTGCTGCTGCTGCAATATGGCTGTGACGTTAAGGGTTCTTGTGCCCACCTCGCTTGCCGGACACAGACATATGTTGCACACAAGTGTTGCATGTTGCAGCCAGACAGGCGTAACCCACTCGTCATGCTGCTCAATACACCATGCAAAGTTCATAATTACCCACCTCAATAATTCACACCTCATTTCATGGGGTTGTCTGAGCGTGCAAGAGCGCCAGCGACCACGGCTCCTCTTAACCCTATTGATTCTTCTTATTGTTACTTAGCACGCATTTTGTTGAGGATGCCGGGGTGAGGGGAGGAGGGTTCTGACCCCTTCCAGCAGAGAAAGAGTCTGCCCCTTCCAGAAGGGAAAGAGTCTGTCCCTTCCAGAAGGGAAAAAAGTCAAGCAGGGAAAGAGTCTGCCCCCTCCAGCAGTGAGTCTGCTTCTTCCAAAAGGGGAAAAGTCCGCTCCATCCAGCAGGGAAAGAGTCTGCCAGTTCCAGCAGTGAGTCCGCCCCTTTCTAGTAGGAAAAGGGATCAGGCCCTGTACACGTGAAGGAAGCTGGCCCTGTCCGCAGGTAAATCGGTCTTGTCGTGCCCTCGGGGGACAGTAGTCAGATTTTTCCGTGAACTGTTTCACTGTAAAAAAAAAAAAAAAAAAAAAAACTGAAAACTGGAGCAATGTACATATGGGCCTCGAAGCATTGGACACAGGACGAGGAATGTACATAAGGGAATCGAAGCATAGTGCTTTGTATCTACAGTGGTGTTACTCCCACGTTTCTATCCAGTGTTGTTACTTTCATTTTTGTATCCACAGTAGTGTTACTCCCACCTTTGCAATGAAACTGATAAGTATCCACTTATCAGTGGATACTTGTCCAGTGTAAACTAGACTGGAATACTGCTCGATGTTAATATCTTCACAGTGTACCAGAACACTCACGGCTCACACTTTAAACATCTAAATTAATAAAATTCCTTGAATTGTACACCCTAAATCCCAGGCTTCTCACTCCCCTGTTCTCTCACTATACACTCCTCACTCCCCTGTTCTCTCACTATACACTCCTCACTACCCTGTTCTCTCACTGTACACTCCTCACTCCCCTGTTCTCTCACTATACACTTCTCACTACCCTGTTCTCTCACTATACACTCCTCACTACCCTGTTCTCTCACTGTACACTCCTCACTACCCTGTTCTCTCACTGTACACTCCTCACTCCCCTGTTCTCTCACTATACACTCCTCACTACCCTGTTCTCTCACTATACACTCCTCACTACCCTGTTCTCTCACTGTACACTCCTCACTACCCTGTTCTCTCACTGTACACTCCTCACTACCCTGTTCTCTCTCTATACACTCCTCACTACCCTGTTCTCTCACTGTACACTCCTCACTCCCCTGTTCTCTCACTGTACACTCCTCACTACCCTGTTCTCTCACTGTACACTCCTCACTACCCTGTTCTCTCACTATACACTCCTCACTACCCTGTTCTCTCACTGTACACTCCTCACTACCCTGTTCTCTCACTGTACACTCCTCACTACCCTGTTCTCTCACTATACACTCCTCACTACCCTGTTCTCTCACTGTACACTCCTCACTACCCTGTTCTCTCACTGTACACTCCTCACTACCCTGTTCTCTCACTGTACACTCCTCACTACCCTGTTCTCTCACTGTACACTCCTCACTACCCTGTTCTCTCACTGTACACTCCTCACTCCCCTGTTCTCTCATTGTACACTCCTCACTACCCTGTTCTCTCACTGTACACTCCTCACTACCCTGTTCTCTCACTATACACTCACTACCCTGTTCTCTCACTGTACACTCCTCACTACCCTGTTCTCTCACTATACACTCCTCACTACCCTGTTCTCTCACTATACACTCCTCACTACCCTGTTCTCTCACTATACACTCCTCACTACCCTGTTCTCTCACTATACACTCCTCACTCCCCTGTTCTCTCACTATACACTCCTCACTACCCTGTTCTCTCACTATACACTCCTCACTACCCTGTTCTCTCACTGTACACTCCTCATTTCCCTGTTCTCTCACTATACACTCCTCATTTCCCTGTTCTCTCACTATACACTCCTCATTTCCCTGTTCTCACTATACACTCCTCATTTCCCTGTTCTCTCACTATACACTCCTCATTTCCCTGTTCACTCACTATACACTCCTCATTTCCCTGTTCTCTCACTATACACTCCTCATTTCCCTGTTCTCTCACTATACACTCCTCATTTCCCTGTTCTCTCACTATACACTCCTCATTTCCCTGTTCTCTCACTATACACTCCTCATTTCCCTGTTCACTCACTATACACTCCTCATTTCCCTGTTCTCTCACTATACACTCCTCATTTCCCTGTTCACTCACTATACACTCCTCATTTCCCTGTTCTCTCACTATACACTCCTCATTTCCCTGTTCTCTCACTATACACTCCTCATTCCTCTCTCTTTGCTTAAGCTTTTACAAGCATAATTCAGTTTTCTATTCCTTGTATGGCTCTTCCCTCGTAGTAATGTATCACGATTAGCACCAGTCATTTACGTTTGTTTATTTTCTTTGACGCTCTCACTCCACCCCCCCATCCTTCACGAGTTCTTGTTCTAAGGAATTGGAGCAGCTCTATTCTTCCTTGGATCAAGCCTTCCATCCTCCAGACGCTCTGCGACCTTACATGTTTAGTGATTCTATCAAACTTAAGGTAAACTAACGTAAAATAACGTAGACTAACGCAACCTTAACTTATTAAAAAAACAGTACAACAAATAAAATTGAGAAAAATTTACATTTAGTGAAACGTCAGGTTGACGCTTAGTAAAACGTAGAAAAATGACGTTTAGTTAAGTAAATAAATGAAGTCTAATAAAACGTGAAAAAACTGGCGTTATAAAATGAGGAAAGTTGTTTTTTAACCTTGACCGAGTTCCCTTTTTAATGTCTGATAGTGTCATGTGTGTGTGTTAATATTGTCGTTGTACAAGTGTCTGGTAACGTCCGAGTGTCTGGTTACGTCCGAGTGTCTGGTAACGTCCGAGTGTCTGGTTACGTCCGAGTGTCTGGTAACGTCCGAGTGTCTGGTTACGTCCGAGTGTCTGGTAACGTCCGAGTGTCTGGTAACGTCCGAGTGTCTGGTTACGTCCGAGTGTCTGGTTACGTCCGAGTGTCTGGTTACGTCCGAGTGTCTGGTTACGTCCGAGTGTCTGGTTACGTCCGAGTGTCTGGTTACGTCCGAGTGTCTGGTTACGTCCGAGTGTCTGGTAACGTCCGAGTGTCTGGTTACGTCCGAGTGTCTGGTTACGTCCGAGTGTCTGGTAACGTCCGAGTGTCTGGGAACGTCCGAGTGTCTGGTTACGTCCGAGTGTCTGGTAACGTCCGAGTGTCTGGTTACGTCCGAGTGTCTGGTAACGTCCGAGTGTCTGGTTACGTCCGAGTGTCTGGTTACGTCCGAGTGTCTGGTAACGTCCGAGTGTCTGGTTACGTCCGAGTGTCTGGTAACGTCCGAGTGTCTGGTTACGTCCGAGTGTCTGGTAACGTCCGAGTGTCTGGTTACGTCCGAGTGTCTGGTAACGTCCGAGTGTCTGGTTACGTCCGAGTGTCTGGTAACGTCCGAGTGTCTGGTTACGTCCGAGTGTCTGGTTACGTCCGAGTGTCTGGTTACGTCAGAGTGTCTGGTAACGTCCGAGTGTCTGGTTACGTCCGAGTGTCTGGTAACGTCCGAGTGTCTGGTAACGTCCGAGTGTCTGGTAACGTCCGAGTGTCTGGTAACGTCCGAGTGTCTGGTTACGTCCGAGTGTCTGGTAACGTCCGAGTGTCTGGTTACGTCTGAGTGTCTGGTAACGTCCGAATGTCTGGTAACGTCCGAGTGTCTGGTTACGTCCGAGTGTCTGGTAACGTCCGAGTGTCTGGTAACGTCCGAGTGTCTGGTTACGTCCGAGTGTCTGGTTACGTCCGAGTGTCCGGTAACGTCCGAGTGTCTGGTAACGTCCGAGTGTTTGGTAACGTCCGAGTGTCTGGTAACGTCCGAGTGTCTGGTTACGTCCGAGTGTCTGGTAACGTCCGAGTGTCTGGTTACGTCCGAGTGTCGTAACGTCCGAGTGTCTGGTAACGTCCGAGTGTCTGGTTACGTCCGAGTGTCTGGTAACGTCCGAGTGTCTGGTTACGTCCGAGTGTCTGGTAACGTCCGAATGTCTGGTAACGTCCGAGTGTCTGGTTACGTCCGAGTGTCTGGTTACGTCCGAGTGTCTGGTTACGTCCGAGTGTCTGGTAACGTCCGAGTGTCTGGTAACGTCCGAGTGTCTGGTTACGTCCGAGTGTCTGGTTACGTCCGAGTGTCTGGTTACGCCCGAGTGTCTGGTAACGTCCGAGTGTCTGGTAACGTCCGAGTGTCTGGTAACGTCCGAGTGTCTGGTAACGTCCGAGTGTCTGGTAACGTCCGAGTGTCTGGTTACGTCCGAGTGTCTGGTAACGTCCGAGTGTCTGGTAACGTCCGAGTGTCTGGTAACGTCCGAGTGTCTGGTAACGTCCGAGTGTCTGGTAACGTCCGAGTGTCTGGTTACGTCCGAGTGTCTGGTAACGTCCGAGTGTCTGGTAACGTCCGAGTGTCTGGTTACGCCCGAGTGTCTGGTAACGTCCGAGTGTCTGGTTACGTCCGAGTGTCTGGTAACGTCCGAGTGTCTGGTAACGTCCGAGTGTCTGATAACGTCCGAGTGTCTGGTAACGTCCGAGTGTCTGGTAACGTCCGAGTGTCTGGTAACGTCCGAGTGTCTGGTAACGTCCGAGTGTCTGGTAACGTCCGAGTGTCTGGTAACGTCCGAGTGTCTGGTAACGTCCGAGTGTCTGGTTACGTCCGAGTGTCTGGTAACGTCCGAGTGTTTGGTAACGTCCGAGTGTCTGGTAACGTCCGAGTGTCTGGTAACGTCCGAGTGTCTGGTAACGTCCGAGTGTCTGGTAACGTCCGAGTGTCTGGTAACGTCCGAGTGTCTGGTAACGTCCGAGTGTCTGGTAACGTCCGAGTGTCTGGTTACGTCCGAGTGTCTGGTAACGTCCGAGTGTCTGGTTACGTCCGAGTGTCTGGTAACGTCCGAGTGTCTGGTAACGTCCGAGTGTCTGGTAACGTCCGAGTGTCTGGTAACGTCCGAGTGTCTGGTTACGTCCGAGTGTCTGGTAACGTCCGAGTGTCTGGTAACGTCCGAGTGTCTGGTAACGTCCGAGTGTCTGGTAACGTCCGAGTGTCTGGTTACGTCCGAGTGTCTGGTAACGTCCGAGTGTCTGGTAACGTCTGAGTGTCTGGTAACGTCCGAGTGTCTGGTAACGTCCGAGTGTCTGGTTACGTCCGAGTGTCTGGTTACGTCCGAGTGTCTGGTAACGTCCGAGTGTCTGGTAACGTCCGAGTGTTTGGTAACGTCCGAGTGTCTGGTAACGTCCGAGTGTTTGGTAACGTCCGAGTGTCTGGTAACGTCCGAGTGTTTGGTAACGTCCGAGTGTTTGGTAACGTCCGAGTGTCTGGTAACGTCCGAGTGTTTGGTAACGTCCGAGTGTTTGGTAACGTCCGAGTGTCTGGTTACGTCCGAGTGTTTGGTAACGTCCGAGTGTTTGGTAACGTCCGAGTGTTTGGTAACGTCCGAGTGTTTGGTAACGTCCGAGTGTCTGGTAACGTCCGAGTGTCTGGTAACGTCTGAGTGTCTGGTAACGTCCGAGTGTCTGGTAACGTCCGAGTGTCTGGTAACGTCTGAGTATCACTGGTATATTAAGTATATCCTTGTTACCATCTAGTTATCTTCACAGTTTATTTCCTTCAATAACAAACCAACCTCTGAATATCTTAGTAAATTTCTTACATACTCTTTCCAGTTATTTCTCGTTTAGGTTAGGTTAGGCTGTCCTCTCTCCATAAAGAATAACCAATTAAATTTATTATTTTTCAGTTGTGATAAGTTTTAAGATAAAAAATGTTGTGCAGTGTTAATAAAAGAGGCAGCCACTGAGTGAGCTAGAATAAGTCAGTTACGTCTTCACTGTTTCAGGCATCTACATCAGTCACCCATTTAACTGTCTTTGCAACAGTGAAATGATGTTTGTGATTAAGGGGACGGACTACCATAAGGGTTGAAGTCTCTTGATCCAAGAAATTAGTGCTACCTTGAAGTAACACTAAATATTTTCAATACTTTAGGAACTGTATAACCCTTATTGATTCACAGCTTCAGCAGGAATATATAATAATAACCTCAGTTCTCTTGCATGATGATGTAATTATGTATGCTCTCTCTCTCTCTCTCTCTCTCTCTCTCTCTCTCTCTCTCTCTCTCTCTCTCTCTCTCTCTCTCTCTCTCTCTCTCTCTCTCTCTCTCCCTCTCTCTCTCTGTCTTGTTGGTGTAGTTTTCATATCTTTTGTGCCCTAGTTTTTTGCACTATCCTTCCATCATTTCTGTGCACCCTCGCAGTTTTAATCTCTTCTACTTGATCCTCCGCCTTTACCTCCTCCTTCACCGGCTCCTCTTCCTCCTTTACCCTGCTCCACCTCTCCTCTTCTCTTCTACCGGTGTGGTGGTCATGAAGTAGTAATAATTCATTTGAGAGGGATGGTGTCATGCGACCATGACTACTGATGAGCCACTGCCCATGATTTATTCCCTCACCCCAGCCCCAGTAATAGCCTTCCCCTCTCCTTCCCCAAATATAACCCCTCCCTACCCCCTACCCATCTTTCGCTCTCTCCCCTCCCGGGTAGTGGGGAAGAAAGGAGATAATGAAGGGAGTGAGAAACTGGTGAAAAAGTCTGTATCCGCCCACCTGGAGAATATTCTTTAACCCAGTGGTGATCCTTGTGTTTATGTGAAGGCAGCTATGTTGATTTTCGCTAGTTATAAGATCACATCTTCATTTTTGTATATAGTAAGTTTATATTTATATTTCTACTAAAACAAGCACACGCACGCACGCACGCACACACACACACACACACATGCACGCATATACAACAGGCCTAGTGTCTAATCGACATGTGCCTATAACAAAATGATAACTAACACACACACACACACACACACAACAACAGGCCTAGTGTCTAATCGACATGTGCCTAGGACAAAATGGTAACTAACACACACAGAACTACAAAGGCAGAACTATAAAGGGATCTGGACAGGGTGCAGGCCTGGTCCAGCAACTGGCTCCTGGAGTTCAACCCTTCGAAGTGCAAAGTCATGATGACTGGGGAAGGGCAAAGAAGACCGCAGACGGAGTACAGTCTAGGGGACCAGAGACTACAAACCTCACTCAAGGAAAAAGATCTTGGGGTGAGTATAACACCAGGCACATCTCCTGAGGCGCACATCAGCCAAATAACTGCTGCAGCACATGGGCGCCTAGCAAACCTCAGAACAGCATTCCGACATCTTAATAAGGAATCGTTCAGGACCCTGTGCACTGTGTACGTGGGTTCCAAACTGCAGCACCAGTTTGGAGCCCACACTTAGCCAAGCACGTAAGGAAATTGGAGAAAGTGCAAAGGTTTGCAAGAAGACTAGTCCCAGAGCTAAGGGGGAGAGGTTAAGGGAAATCTACCTGACGACACTGGAGGACAGGAGAGATAGGGGGGACATGATAACGACATATAAAATGCTGAGAGGGAATCGACAAGGTGGACAGAGACAGAATGTTCCAGAGATGGGGCACAGCAACAAGGGGTCACAGTTGGAAGTTGAAGACTCGGATTAATCACAGGGATGTTAGGAAGTATTTTTTTCATTCACAGAGTTGTCAGGAAGTGGAACACTTTGGAAAGCGATGTAGTGGAGGCATGATGCATACATAGCTTTAAGAAGAAGTATGATAAAACTCATGGAGCAGGAAGAGTGACCTATTAGCGACCAGTGAAGAAGCGGGAGCCAGGAGCTGTAAATCGACTCCTACAACCACAACTAGGCGAGTACACACACACACACACACACACACACACACACACACACACACACACACACAAATGCAGATGGAATAACAAACAAGTATGAGGAGTGGCACGAAAGAATCAAAGAGACATCCCCAGACATAATAGCACTCACAGAAACAAAACTCACCAGAATAATAACAGATTCAATCCTTCCATCCGGATATCAAATCCTCAGGAAAGACAGAGGGAGGAGAGGGGGAGGAGGAGTTGCACTGCTCATTAAAAACCAGTGGGGTTTTGAGAAAATGGAAGGAATGGATGGCACGGGCGAAAGGGACTACTTAGTAGGAACAATCCAGTCTGAGGGACATAAGGTGATAATTGCAGTAATGTACAACCCACCACAGAACTGCAGGAGGCCAAGAGAAGAATACGATGAGAGCAACAGAGCAATGATCGACACACTAGCCGAGGTGGCCAGGAGAGCACACATGGGGGGAGCAAAGTTACTAGTTATGGGTGATTTCAATCACAAGGAGATTGACTGGGAAAACCTGGAGCCCCATGGGGGTCCTGAAACATGGAGAGCCAAGATGATGGATGTGGTACTGGAAAACCTCATGCATCAACATGTTAGAGACACTACCAGAGAGAGAGGAGAGGATGAACCAGCAAGGTTGGACCTTGTATTCACCATGAGTAGTTCGGACATCGAGGGTATCATGTATGAAAGGCCCCTGGGAGCTAGTGATCATGTGGTTCTGTGTTTCGACTACATAGTTGAGCTTCAAGTGGAAAGAGTAGCAGGAATAGGCTGGGAAAAACCAAACTACAAAAGGGGGAACTACTCAGGCATGAGGAACTTCCTTCAAGACATTCAGTGGGAGAGGGAACTGACAGGAAAACCAGTACAAGAAATGATGGACTATGTAGCAACAAAATGCAAGGAGGCAGAGGAGAGGTTTGTTCCCAAGGGAAACAGAAATAATGGGAAGAACAGAACGAGTCCTTGGTTCACCCAAAGGTGTAGGGAGGCAAAAACTAGGTGTACTAGAGAATGGAAAAGGTACAGAAGACAGAGAACTCAGGAAAATAAAGAAATCAGCCGAAGAGCCAGAAACGAATATGCACAGATAAGAAGGGAGGCTCAGAGACAATATGAAAATGACATAGCATCAAAAGTAAAGACTGACCCGAAGCTGTTGTACAGCCACATCAGGAGGAAAACAACAGTCAAGGACCAGGTAATCAGACTGAGGAAGGGTGATGGGGAATTCACAAGAAACGACCGAGAGGTTTGTCAGGAGCTCAACACAAGATTTAAAGAGGTATTTACAGTGGAAACCAGTAGGACTCCAAGAAATCAGAACAGGGGGGCACACCAGCAAGTGCTGGATGAGGTACATATAACCAAGGAGGAGGTGAAGAAGCTGCTATGCGAACTTGACACCTCAAAGGCGGTGGGACCAGACAACATCTCTCCATGGGTCCTTAAAGAGGGAGCAGAAATATTGTGTGAGCCATTAACAAAGATCTTCAACACATCATTTGAAACTGGGCAACTCCCTGAGGTATGGAAAATGGCAAATGTAGTCCCAATTTTTAAAAAGGGAGACAGACATGAGGCACTAAACTACAGACCTGTATCACTAATGTGTATAGTATGCAAGGTCATGGAGAAGATCATCAGGAGGAGAGTGGTGGGGCACCTGGAAAGAAACAAGTGTATAATTGACAACCAGCACGGTTTCAGGGAAGGAAAATCCTGTGTCACAAACCTACTAGAGTTTTATGACAAGGTGACAAAAGTAAGATAAGAGAGAGAGGGGTGGATCGACTGCATATTTTTGGACTGCAAGAAGGCCTTCGACACAGTTCCTCACAAGAGGTTACTGCAAAAGCTAGAGGACCAGGCACACATAACAGGAAAGGCACTGCAATGGATCAGAGAATATCTGACAGGGAGGCAACAACGAGTCATGGTACGCGACGAGGTGTCAGAGTGGGCGCCTGTGACAAGCGGGGTTCCACAGGGGTCAGTCCTAGGACCTGTGCTGTTCTTGGTATATGTGAACGACATAACGGAAGGGATAGACTCAGAAGTGTCCTTGTTTGCAGATGATGTGAAGTTAATGAGAAGAATCAAATCGGACGAGGATCAGGTAGGACTACAAAGAGACCTGGACAGGCTACAAGCCTGGTCCAGCAACTGGCTCCTTGAATTTAACCCTGCCAAATGCAAAGTCATAAAGATTGTGGAATTGCAAAGAAGACCGCAGACACAATATAGTTTAGATGGCCAAAGACTGCAAACCTCACTCAAGGAAAAAGATCTGGGGGTGAGTATAACACCGAGCATATCTCCTGAGGCGCACATCAATCAGATAACTGCTGCAGCATACGGGCGCCTGGCAAACCTACGGATAGCGTTCCGATACCTCAGTAAGGATTCGTTTAAGACTCTGTATACCATCTACGTCAGGCCCATACTGGAGTATGCAGCACCAGTTTGGAATCCACACCTAGTCAAGCACGTCAAGAAATTAGAGAAAGTGCAAAGGTTTGCAACAAGACTAGTCCCAGAGCTAAGGGGATTGTCCTATGAAGAAAGGTTGAGGGAAATCGGCCTGACGACACTGGAGGACAGGAGGGTCAGGGGAGACATGATAACGACATATAAAATACTGCGCGGAATAGACGATGTGGACAAAGACGGGATGTTCCAGAGATGGGACACAGACACAAGAGATCACAATTGGAAGTTGAAGACTCAGATGAATGAAAGGGATGTTAGGGAGTATTTCTTCAGTCATAGAGTAGTCAGGCCATGGAATAGCCTAGAAAGTGATGTAGTGGAGGCAGGAACCATACATAGTTTTAAGGCGAGGTATGATAGAGCTCATGGGGCAGGGAGAGAGAGGACCTAGTAGCAATCAGCGAAGAGGCGGGGCCAGGAGCTGTGACTCGACCCCTGCAACCACAAATAGGTGAGTACAAATAGGTGAGTACACACACGCGCGCGCGCGAGAGAGAGAGAGAGAGAGAGAGAGAGAGAGAGAGATACACACAAATACTGAGAGGAATTGACAAGGTGGACAAAGACAGGATGTTCCAGAGATGGGACACAGCAACAAGGGGACACAGTTGGAAGTTGAAGACACAGATGAATCACAGGGATGTTAGGAAGTATTTCTTCAGCCACAGAGTAGTCAGGAAGTGGAATAGTTTGGGAAGCGATGTAGTGGAGGCAGGATCCATACATAGCTTTAAGCAGAGGTATGATAAAGCTCACGGTTCAGGAAGAGTGACCTAGTAGCGACCAGTGAAGAGTCAGGGCCAGGAGCTAGGACTCGACCCCTGCAACCTCAACTAGGTAAGTACAACTAGGTGAGTACACACACACACACACACACACACACACACACACACACACACACACACACACATACACACACACACACACACACACACACACACACACACACACACATCAATCAGATAACTGCTGCAGTATACGAGCGTCTGTCAAACCTAAGGATAGCGTTCCGATACCTCAGTAAGGAATCGTTCAAGACTCTGTACACCATATACGTCAGGCCCATATTGGAGTATGCAACACCAGTTTGGAATCCACACCAGGTCAAGCACGTGAAGAAATTAGAGAAAGTGCAAAGGTTTGCAACAAGACTAGTTCCAGAGCTAAGGTTAAGGTAAATTGGCCTGACGACTCTGGAGGACAGGAGGGTCGGGGAGACATGAGAAATATAAAATACTGCGCGGAATAGACAAGGTGGGCAAAGACAGGAAGTTCCAGAGATGGGACACAAAAACAAGGGCTCACAATTGGAAGTTGAAGACTCGGATGAGTCAAAGGGATGTTAGAAAGTATTTCTTCAGTCACAGAGTTGTCAGGCAGTGGAACAGCCTAGAAAGTGACGTAGTGGAGGCGGGAACCATACATAGCTTTAAGGCGAGGTTTGATAAAGCTCATGGAGCAAGGAGAAAGAGGACCTAGTAGCAATCAGTGAAGAGGTGAAGCCAGGAGCTATGACTCGACCCCTGCAATCACAAATAGGTGAGTACACACACACACACGATCAATTCGTTGTGCATGACATGACTACCTGATAGAATGGAGCGCATGACCCAGCCACCTCACCTGAACCCACTCATGCGTCAGTGCCATCCACCCTTGCTACAGCCTTCCTTTCACCATCCCACAACCCCTTACCCCCTCCACCCCCTTTACCCATCCATCCACATCGTCCCCGACACTACACAGATATTCACAAATATTCTCCCTGGGAAGACAAGTATTCAGACTCGATAATACCATTCACAGATATTGCAAGAATGAGATTTTTAAATAGTTGTTAGATTAACTCTACTTCAACCAGTGGCGTGGAGGGGGATATGTGAGGGAGGGAGGGGGGTATGTGAGGGAGGGAAGGGGGGACGCTACCACAGACGTGGGCAACACGAACCCGCCAATAAAACTTTCAGTCTCTCGTGTCGTTCTTTTCTTCCCAAACACATTAATATGTAATGGAGGTTAAAT
>NC_091358.1:9101939-9146939 GCF_038502225.1 Cherax quadricarinatus
GTGGTCCCTTAACATTTATTAAGTTTTCTCTCAGTCTACTCATCGCTACCCTGTTTTTTAATGGTGATATCTTGCACTGACTGCCAAGCCTCTTGTGCTTACATGTAGTGATTTCGGTGTGCAAGTTTGGGATCAATCCTTCCTAAGAGATGTTAGGAAGTATTTCTTCAGTCATAGAGCTGTTAGTAAGTGGAACAATCTGGAGAGGTACGATAAAACTCTGGAAGCAAGGAGAGAGTGGACCTAGTGACGACCAGCGAAGAGGGGGAACCAGGAGCTGCGAATCGACCCATGCAACCACAAATAGGTGAGTATATACACACATTCACAGAGGTAACCAGTACAGTACGCCACGTTAACTTTGATCAGCACCTCCTTGTTCAAACCTCCCTGTATTTTATGATGTATCTTTCTCCCCTACGCTCTAAGGAGTACAGTTTGAGGGACTTCAAGCGCTTCCAGTAGTTTAGGCGATTGACTGAGTTTATATGAACTGTTAAAGTTCTCTATATATACATTTTCCAGTTCAGTAATTTCGCCTGCCTTGAAGAGTGCCGTTAGCATGGTACCATTTTGGGTGCCATAGCGTGTGTTATGGTACCATTCCCCATACTATCGCCCCACCCTTGCCCCACCCCAAACCACCACCACCAGCTATTAACATTATCATTATGCTCCACTAACATACATGGGGATTTGATATTTCGGTAAATATAACATCATGTAATTGGTGAGTGAGATTAGTTAGCGTTAAAGGCTGAACAATTGCTGCGTGTTACGCCTCGTTTTGCACTCCATCACAAGCTGATTAATTATATGCTTGCAATTTTGGACAGTATCGAGATTTTTCGCGTGTTTGAGGAATTTTAGGAGGGATTTGTGGCCTGATGGTTTGTTATTGTGTTGTAAGAACTATGAGCTGATGGGTTAGTTTGTAAGAACTGTGATCTGATGGGTTAGTTTGTAAGAACTATGATCTGATGGGTTAGTTTGTAAAAACTGTGATCTGATTGATTATTTTTTTAGAATTATGCTCTGATGGGTTTTGTAAGAACTATGATCTGATGGGTTGTGTTGTAAGAACTATGATTTCATGGGTTGTTATTGTGGTCTCGTTCAGAGGGTTTCGTCCAGAGAGTGTTTCGTTCAGGGGGTATTTCGTACACAGGGTATACTTGGAGTGTGTTGCGGGGGACAATGCCCTCACAGCCCAGTCCATGACCAGGCCTCGTAGTGGATCAGGGCCTGATCAACCAGGCTGTTACTGCCGGTCGCACGCAATCCAACGTACAAACCACGACCCGGCTAGTCAGGTACTGTTTCGTTTACAGGTGTTTCGTTCAGAGGGTCTCTCGTTCAGATAGTGTTTCAGGCTCAGAAAAAGATTTTAAGTGGTGATCGAGACTGTAGAGCTAAATATTTCAAGACTGAGGGACTGACCCCTCTCAAAATTAGCACTACAAGGCTGAGGGACTGATCATCTCAAAACTACCACTATAAAGCTGAAGGAATGACCACTCAAAACTGTGACTTCAGGCTGACGAAATGATCCAGCAATCTTGACCTCTTTTGCTGTCTGCAATACTTGTCATTTATTTGACTGAAGAAGCCTGCAAACAGGCGAAACATTTCCACAATAAAGATACATAACTATTGTCTACGTTTCTTACTCATCCGCAGGAAGGCTTCCTGAACGTTACCAGAGTTGAAAAAAAAAAGACTAAAGATGAAAAATTGTTGAAGATGCTCAGGTCAGCTGGTAACAGTTAGAGAGACAGTGATGTTTTATTTGTCAGGAGACAAGTGTCTCCAGACACGAGTCTTCATCATTTAGCTGACTCGTTAGATCTTAAAGGGGAGGCAAGATAACCACATATAAGGTTATAACAGTAAATGAAAGAGTAGGTAAAGATTGCTTAGTACCTCAGTTAACTGATGCTGTAGTAGAAGTGATGAACACCTTCACTGGGGTTATTGGCTGCTGCATTATTAATAAAGGGACATGCACGTGTTGTTGTAGTTGTTGATTAAGTGTTCTAGTGGTTGTTCTGCTGTTGAGGCTGTTGTTTTGCTATTTTGGCTGTCGTTTCGTTATCGTGGTTGTCGTTTAGCTATCGTTTTGTTATCGAAGTTGTTTTGCCGTGGGTTTCATTTTTTTTTTTTTTTTGGTTATTTTGCTGTGGTGGTTTTGTTGTCGTGTTTGTTTCGTTTTGGTTTTGTTGTCGAGGTTTTATTTTTGTGATGATTTTGCTGTAGTAGTAGTTTTATTGTCGTGGTAGTTTAGTTGTCGTGGTTTTAATAGTTTTTGTTGTGGTAGTTTTATTGTCGTGGTGGTTATATTGTTGTGGTAGTTTTGTTTTTGTGGTTTTGATATATGGGTATTTTGTTGCCCTCATGGTTTTGGCACAGTAGTTATTGTGTTGTGGTTGTTTTAGTGTAGTGGTTGTGTTGTAGTTTTGTTTTAGTCGCTGTTTTGTGTTTTTCTGTTGTCTTTCTTCTTGTTTTGTGACTTATTTTTTGTCATGATTGTTTTGGTCATTTTTTTTTTTTGGTGACGGCGTTTTTTTGTTATATTTTACCGTTATCTTTTTTGTGGTGGTGGTTGTGCTGTGGTAGTTCTGGTGGTGTGGGCGTGCTGTGGTGGTGGTTCTGGTGTGGTTGTGATGTGGTAGTAGTTCTTGTGGTGTGGTGGTGGTTCTAGTGTGGTTGTGCTGTGGTGGTTCTGGTGGTGTGGTTGTGCTGTGGTGGTGGTTCTGGTGGTGTGGTTGTGCTGTAGTGGTGGTTCTGATGTAGTTGTGCTGTGGTGGTAGTTCTGGTGGTGTGGTGGTGGTTCTAGTGTCGTTGTGCTGTGGTGGTTCTGGTGGTGTGGTTGTGCTGTGGTGGTGGTTCTGGTGGTGTGGTTGTGCTATGGTGGCTCTGGTGTGGTGCTGTGGTGGTGGTTCTGGTGGTGGGATTGTGCTGTGGTCGTGGTTCTGGTGGTATGATTGTGATGTGGTGGCAGTTCTGGTAGTGGGATTGTGCTGTGGTCGTGGTTCTGGTGGTATAGTTGTGATGTGGTGGCAGTTCTGGTGGTGTGGCTGTGCTGTAGTGGTGGTTCTGGTGTAGTTGTGCTGTGGTGGTAGTTCTGGTGTAGTTGTGCTGTGGTGGTAGTTCTGGTGGTGTGGTTGTGCTGTGGTGGTGGTTCTGGTGGTGTGGTTGTGCTGTGGTGGTGGTTCTGGTGTACACGGTTGTGCCGTGGTGGAAGTTCTGGTGGCGGGGTTGTGCTGTGGTGGTGGTTCTGGTGTGATGGTTGTGCTGTGGTGGTGGTTCTGGTGTGATGGTTGTGCTGTGGTGGTGGTTCTGGTGTGATGGTTGTGCTGTGGTGGTGGTTCTGGTGTGATGGGTGTGCTGTGGTGGTGGTTCTGGTTTGATGGTTGTGCTGTGGTGGTGGTTCTGGTTTGATGGTTGTGTTGTGATGGTGGTTCTGTTGGTGTGATATTTCTGCTGTAGTAGTGGTTCCGGTGTGATGGTTGTGCTGGGGTGTTGGTTCTGGCGTGACAGTTGTATTTTTGTGTTGGTTGTTCTGGTGCTGTGATGATTGTGTTGCTGTTTTGGTGTTGTGATGGTTTTGTGTTTTTGTGGTGGTTGTTTTGGTGTTGCAGCTGTGTTGTTTTTGTGGTTCTGTTGTAGCTGTGTTGTGTTTTTGTGTTGTGATGGTTGTGTTTCCCTGGTGTTTGTGTTATGATTGTTTTTCTGTTGGTTGTGTTGTGGTGGCTGTGTTGTGATGGCTATGTTGTGGTTTCTGTGTTGTGATGGTTGTGTTGTGGTGGCTGTGTTGTGTTTGTGTTGTGGTGGCTGTGTTGTGATGGTTGTGTTGTGATGGCTGTGTTGTGATGGTTGTGTTGTGATGGCTGTGTTGTGTGTGTTGTGGTGGCTGTGTTGTGAAGGTTGTGTTGTGTTGGTTTTGTTGTGGTGGCTGTGTTGCGATGGTTGTGTTGTGGTGGCTGTGTTGTGGTGGCTGTCTTGTGTTGTGATGGTTGTGTTGTGGTGGCTGTGTTATGGTGGCTGTGTTGTGGTGGCTGTGTTGTGTTTGTTGTGGTGGCTGTGTTGTGTTTGTTGTGGTGGCTGTGTTGTGTTTGTGTTGTGATGGTTGTGCTGTGATGGTTGTGTTGTGATGGTTGTGTTGTGATGCTTGTGTTGTGGTGGCTGTGTTGTGGTGGCTGTGTTGTGTTTGTGTTGTGGTGGCTGTGTTGTGTTTGTGTTGTGGTGGCTGTGTTGTGTTTGTGTTGTGATGGTTGTGTTGTGATGGTTGTGTTGTGGTGGCTGTGTTGTGATGGCTGTGTTGTGTTTGTGTTGTGGTGGCTGTGTTGTGGTGGCTGTGTTGTGGTGGTTGTGTTGTATTTGTGTTGTGGTGGCTGTGTTGTGTTTGTTGTGTTGTGGTGGCTGTGTTTTGTTGTGATGTTTGTGTTGTGTTGTGATGCTTGTGTTGCGTTGGTTGTTGTGTTGGTTGTGTTGTGATGGTTGTGTTGTGTTGGCAGTGCTGTGTGTGTTGTGGTGGCTGTGTTGTGTTTGTGTTGTGATGGTTGTGTTGTTTGTGTTGTGATGGTTGTGTTGTGTTGGTTGTGTTGTGGTGGCTGTATTGTGGTGGCTGTGTTGTGTTTGTGTTGTGGTGGCTGTGTTGTGTTTGTGTTGTGGTGGCTGTGTTGTGTTTGTGTTGTGGTGGTTGTGTTGTGTTGTGGTGGCTGTGTTGTGTTGTGGTGGCTGTGTTGTGTTGTGTTTGTTGTGTTGTGTTTGTTGTGTTGTGGTGGCTGTGTTGTGGTGGCTGTGTGGTGGTTGTGTTATGTTTGTTGTGTTGTGGTGGCTGTGTTGTGTTTGTTGTGTTGTGGTGGCTGTTGTGTTGTGATGCTTGTGTTGTGTTGGTTGTACTGTGTTGGTTGTGTTGTGATGGTTGTGTTGTGATGGTTGTGTTGTGGTGGCTGTGTTGTGTTTGTGTTGTGATGGTTGTGTTGTGTTGGTTGTGTTGCAGTGGCTGTGTTGTGGTGGCTGTGTTGTGTTTGTTGTGATGGCTTTGTGGTGGGTGTGTCGTGTTTGTTGTGTTGTGGTGGCTGTGTTGTGTTTGTGTTGTGATGGTTGTGTTGTGATGGTTGTGTTGTGTTGGTTGTGTTGTGGCTGTGTTGTGTCTGTTGTGTTGTGGTGGCTGTGCTGTGTTTGTTGTGATGGTTGTTTTTTGACGGTTGTGTTGTGTTTGTGTTGTGTTGTGCCGTAATCTGCAGTGCTTCAAGATTTTAACACTAAAGAATTTTCAACTTCAGTTTCATCTCCCTTCTTCGCTCTCCCTTTTACCCCCTCATCTCCCTACCTCCAGTATCTCCTTCCCGTCTCTCTCTACTCTCATCCTTCCTCCCTATCCTCTCCACTTACTGTAGTAGTGGCAGGTGCACAACTTGTGTCTCAGACACCGTCTTCAAGACTGAATGTGCAGAGAGTCCACTCCCGTATTCTCCTGCTCCCATGTTACCCAGTTTCCCGTGTTCCCCCGCTTTCCATGTTCCCTCCAACCTTGTGTGCGTGATGAATGTTTTTTTTTTTTTGTATCAAAATCCTATACTAGGACAACCCCTTCTCTATCTTCCTTCCACTATAGATTTATACACCCTCCAGATCATCCTATTTTTCTCCATCCTCTCTGATTGTCCAAACCAAACCATCACAGTAACCACTCTGTAGCCCCACAGCTCCTAATCTCCAAATTACGGATTCCCTGCATAATATTCGCACCACACATTGACCTCAGACACGACATCTCCACTGCCTCCAACCTCCTCCTCGCTATGTTTAAAACCCATGCTTCACACCCATAAAGGAGTGCTGGTACTACTATACTCTGATACAGTCCCCTTTTTGCCTCCATGGATAATGTTCGTTGTCTCCACAGAAGCCTTAATGCACCACCTACTTCTTTCCCTCGTCAGTTCTTTGGTTCACCTCATCTTTCATAGGCTCGTTCGCCGACAAATCCACGTCCAAATATCTGAGCACATACACTTCCTCCATACTCCCTCTTTTCACTCTGATTTCCAGCATTACTTTACCTAAATAATTTGTTACCGTCATCACCTTGATCTTTGCTTTGTTACATTTAATTTCCGTCCCAAATTTGACCACTAACCTTTGCAACGTCTCTTCAGAATCTTCCAAAGACCATTGTGTCGTAGGCAAAGAGCAACTATTACAACTCCCACTGGTTTATATGCAGAATAAACCACTGTGAAAAAAATAGTGAAATTTCAAGCGCTTTCGTGATTTCTCAATTTATATATATATATATATATATATATATATATATATATATATATATATATATTACATACACACGCACACACCAATAAGATCAATGGATATATCTTAAAGGGTCACAGTGCTCAGAAAATCATTTGCTTCATTTCCTCCTCCACTCTGATATTTCTCTCTTTCCCTCACTACCTTTTTCCCCCTCCATCTCTCTCACCCACACACTCCCTCCCTCCCAACGAAAGTTTTCAAGTTCTCTCCCACTTCTCCTCGTCACCAGCAAAGTTTTCTTCCATGAATAGAAATGTAGGAGTTGTGGCCAGGAGCAACCTTACTCACGATGTTGTGGCCAGGAGCAACCTTACTCACGATGTTGTGGTCAGGAGCAACCTTACTCACGATGTTGTGGCCAGGAGCAACCTTACTCACGATGTTGTGGTCAGGAGCAACCTTACTCACGATGTTGTGGCCAGGAGCAACCTTACTCACGATGTTGTGGTCAGGAGCAACCTTACTCACGATGTTGTGGCCAGGAGCAACCTTACTCACAATGTTGTGGCCAGGAGCAACCTTACTCACGATGTTGTGGCCAGGAGCAACCTTACTCACGATGTTGTGGCCAGGAGCAGCCTTACTCACGATGTTGTGGCCAGGAGCAACCTTACTCACGATGTTGTGGCCAGGAGCAACCTTACTCACGATGTTGTGGCCAGGAGCAACCTTACTCACGATGTTGTGGCCAGGAGCAACCTTACTCACGATGTTGTGGCCAGGAGCAACCTTACTCACGATGTTGTGGACAGGATCAACCTTACTCACGATGTTGTGGCCAGGAGCAACCTTACTCACGATGCTGTGGCCAGAAGCAACCTTACTCACGATGTTGTGGTCAGGAGCAACCTTACTCACGATGTTGTGGTCAGGAGCAACCTTACTCACGATGTTGTGGCTAGGAGCAACCTTACTCACGATGTTGTGGTCAGGATCAACCTTACTCACGATGTTGTGGCCAGGAGCAACCTTACTCACGATGTTGTGGCCAGGAGCAACCTTACTCACGATGTTGTGGCCAGGAGCAACCTTACTCACGATGTTGTGGTTAGGAGCAACCTTACTCACGATGTTGTGGCCAGGAGCAACCTTACTCACGATGTTGTGCCCAGAAGCAACCTTACTCACGATTTTGTGGCCAGAAGCAATCTTACTCACGATATTTGGTTTGCGTGTGTGCTTTGTATATATTACGAGCCTGGTCCATGGCCGGGCTCCGAGAGTAGTGAATCTCTCGAAACTCTTCAAAGGTATATCAAAGGGATGTATATATATATATATATATATATATATATATATATATATATATATATATATATATATATATATATATATATATATATATATATATATATATATATATATATATATATATATATACATATGGCAGAGAGCATGCATAGTTCCTTTGTATAAAGGCAAAGGGGATAAAAGAGAGTGCAAAAATTATAGGGGGATAAGTCTGTTGAGTATACCTGGCAAAGTGTATGGTAGAGTTATTATTGAAAGAATTAAGAGTAAGACGGAGAATAGGATAGCAGATAAACAAGAAGGCTTTAGGAAAGGTAGAGGGTGTGTGGACCAGGTGTTTACAGTGAAACATATAAGTGAACCGTATTTAGATAAGGCTATAGAGGTCTTTGTGGCATTTATGGATTTGGAAAAGGCGTATGACAGGGTGGATACGGGGGCAATGTGGCAGATGTTGCAGGTGTATGGTGTAGGAGGTAGGTTACTGAAAGCAGTGAAGAGTTTTTACGAGGATAGTGAGGCTCAAGTTAGAGTATGTAGGAAAGAGGGAAATTATTTCCCAGTAAAAGTAGGCCTTAGACAAGGACGTGTGATGTCACCGTGGTTGTTTATTATATTTATAGATGGGGTTGTAAGAGAAGCAAATGCGAGGGTCTTGGCAAGAGGCGTGGAGTTAAAAGATAAAGAATCACACATAAAGTGGGAGTTGTCACAGTTGCTCATTGCTGATGACACTGTGCTCTTGGAAGATTCTGAAGAGAAGTTGCAGAGATTGGTGGATGAATTTGGTAGGGTGTGCAAAAGAAGAAAATTGAAAGTGAATACTGGAAAGAGTAAAGTTATGAGGATAACAAAAAGATTAGGTGATGAAAGATTGGATATCAGATTGGAGGGAGAGAGTATGGAGGAGGTGAATGTATTCAGATATTTGGGAGTGGACATGTCAGCGGATGGGTCTATGAAAGATGAGGTGAATCATAGAATTGATGAGGGGGAAAGGGTGAGTGGTGCACTTAGGAGTCTGTGGAGACAAAGAACTTTGTCCTTGGAGGCAAAGAGGGGAATGTATGAGAGTATAGTTTTACCAACGCTCTTATATGGGTGTGAAGCATGGGTGATGAATGTTGCAGCGAGGAGAAGGCTGGAGGCAGTGGAGATGTCATGTCTGAGAGCAATGTGTGGTGTGAATATAATGCAGAGAATTCGTAGTTTGGAAGTTAGGAGGAGGTGCGGGATTACCAAAACTGTTGTCCAGAGGGCTGAGGAAGGGTTGTTGAGGTGGTTCGGACATGTGGAGAGAATGGAGAGAAACAGAATAACTTCAAGAGTGTATCAGTCTGTAGTTGAAGGAAGGCGGGGTAGGGGTCGGCCTAGGAAAGGTTGGAGGGAGGGGGTAAAGGAGGTTTTGTGTGCGAGGGGCTTGGACTTCCAGCAGGCATGCGTGAGCGTGTTTGATAGGAGTGAATGGAGACAAATGGTTTTTAATACTTGACGTGCTGTTGGAGTGTGAGCAAAGTAACATTTATGAAAGGGTTCAGGGAAACCGGCAGGCCGGACTTGAGTCCTGGAGATGGGAAGTACAGTGCCTGCACTCTGAAGGAGGGGTGTTAATGTTGCAGTTTAAAAACTGTAGTGTAAAGCACCCTTCTGGCAAGACAGTGATGGAGTGAATGATGGTGAAAGTTTTTCTTTTTCGGGCCACCCTGCCTTGGTGGGAATCGGCCAGTGTGATAATAAAATAATATATATATATATATATATATATATATATATATATATATATATATATATATATATATATATATATATATATATATGAAAAACAACCACTGTGAAAGAATAGCGAAATTCCAAGCACTTTCGTGACTTCTCACATAATCACAGTTCCTTGATAATGTGAGAAGTTACGAAAGCGCTTGGAATTTCGCTATTCTTTCACAGTGGTTGTTTTACACATTCTGATATCACCTGTTTACTGTGATCTTATTGCATATAAGGACCCCAATGGAAACAAGTCACTCTGTCTGACTTTTTTGGGTTATCCTAGGTTCTTTACACATATGCTGCTATGTATGATAATCTATGTAACTATATTTGTGTTAACCTGAATAAACTTAGTTATTACGATATATATATATATATATATATATATATATATATATATATATATATATATATAATGTTAGTTACCATTTTGTACTAGGCACATGTCGATTAGGTGTGTGTGTGTGTGTGTGCGCGCGCGCGCGCGTGTGTGTGTGTGTGTGTGTGTGTGTGTGTGTGTGTGTGTGTGTGTGTGTGTGTGTGTGTGTGTGTGTGTGTGTGTGTGTGTGTGTGTGTGTGTGTGTATACTCATTTAGTTGCGGTTGCAGGGGTCGAGTCACAGTTCCTGGCCCCTGCCTCTTCTCTGGTCGCTACTAGGTCACTTCCTGCTCCATGAGCTTTATCATATCTCTTCTTAAAGCTATGTATGGATCCTGCCTCTGTGACCGAAGAAATACTTCCTAACATCCCTGTGATTCATCCGAGTCCTCAACTTCCCGTCTCTGGAACATCCTGTCTCTGTCCACCTTGTCAATTCCTCTCAGTATTTTATATGTCGTTATCATATCCCCCCTATCTCTCCTGTCCTCCAGCGTCGTCAGGTCGATTTCCCTTAACCTCTCCTCGTAGGACATGCCCCTTATCTCCGGAACTAGTCTTGTTGCAAACCTTTGCAGTGTGTGTGTGTGTTAGTTACCATTTTGTCCTAGGCACATGTCGATTAGACACTAGGCCTGTTGTATATGTGTGTATGTGTGTGTGTGTGTGTGTGTGTGTGTGTGTGTGTGTGTGTGTGTGTGTGTGTGTGTGTGTAGGGAGTGACCTGGCCCCACCGCTGCAAATAGCCTGGCGTATCACACATTAGCAATTTAGAGCTCCAGTTTAGAATTAGAGCTCGGCAATTAGAAGCAATTAGAGACACACATATTTGCCATTTGTGCTGCAACCTGGCTGCTGTTGTTATTAGTGTGTTAGTGAAGGTGACGTGGCAGTGAAGGTGACGTGGCAGTGAAGGTGACGTGGCAGTGAAGGTGACATGGTAGTGAAGGTGACGTGGCAGTGAAGGTGACGTGGTAGTGAAGGTGACGTGGCAGTGAAGGTGACATGGTAGTGAAGGTGACGTGGCAGTGAAGGTGACGTGGAATGTTCACATCACATCTTAAATATCAACACCATCAAGGATACTTCCGGGGTTCAACACTCCTGCGGCCCAGTCACAGACCTGACTAGCCAGGCTGTTACTGCTGGCCTCAAGGGCAAGGTTATGAAAAATGGGAGAGAAAGACCAGATACGGAACACAGCCTTGGAAGGGTTACAGAAGCAAGAGTACCTCAGAAAAGTGTAAGCACCTCAGGATTAACAACATAATAAATATATCACCTGGAGAGCACATTGTACTTTCCTAATTGTGGTTGCAGAGGTCGATTCATAGTTCCTGGCCCCGCCTCTTCACTGGTCGCTACTGGGTCATTCCCTCCCTGCTCCGTGTGTGTGTTTGTGTATACAGCTGTATACGAAGCACATGATGCAACACATTCCCTAAATTTCTTTACAGTACGTGTAAAACTACACGCTGGAAATGTCCCAATACATCCCGTGTTGCCAGATGCTAACACTAAGAAGTTGCCTGCCCTAATTACCGAATAGGCTAGAGACGTATCATTGAGTACGCAGCACCAGCATGAAGCCTCCATATGTGAAAGCACATCAAGGATAGAGAGAGTCCAGAGATTTGATACTGAACTGAGAGGAGACACTCACGACAACCGAAAGCTTTAATAAAGAATAAAAAATCACAGTAACATGGCTAGAACAATACACAAATAACCGGCACTCAAGAACTTGAAACTTATGATGACGTTTCCGTCCGATTTGATTCAAGGCCGAAACGTTCTAAGTGTGGGGTTATTTGTGCATGTACAGCCATAATGCTCTCCATCTGCTTTTTGGGAACCTGGAGTCAATAGTTCTCTGAGGACAGGTAACAGTACTGGCGGGTGGCCATTTCTGTGTGTAAAGGTGATCATTTATTTTTAAGAAGCTAAACCTTGCAACACAGGAAAACATATAAACCAGAGAAAACACGATTTTAACGTCTAAGATAGTCAGTTATGACAAGACGCGGCAGAGAGACAATGAGAGGAGCAGACTGGAGACAAGGAGACGGGAATGTCAAAAATTACTTCGTAAATTCTAAGTGAAATTCTCACATACGGTTCGGAGCAAATTTCTCGACTTAAGCTACTGAAATTAGGTTACGTTTGGTTAGGTTAGTTTCGCCTCTACCAGTAAAAGTTACTCGGTTAAAGTTAACTAATTATATAACAGGAATATCATAACAGGAGTTTTAGCTTCCTCTGTATTCGACTCAAGAAGTCAGCTGTGCGGACAAAACGTTTCAGAAATGGAGATACCAAAGTGTTTCGCATGTATCTTGTTCATCAACAGTAAATAAAGTATATCTGCTAACAACTCTGTACAGGAGATCATAAAACCGGTAATCAACTAACGTTGACTCAAAGTCAATCACTGTTAAAGACTTTAAACAGTCACCTGCTTAAAGTACAAGCTGCACTCTGACAGTAATAATATTAAATTATCTTTCTCAAAAATACCTACATTATTCAATTGACATGAGATTAGTCGACATTATTAGCATACTTTATAGTAAGTTCTTAATTATACAGAACATTTCGGGCAGTTACTACACTTTTAAGAGCAAGTATGATAAGGTTCACGCGGCCAGCAACAGTGTGTGACCGTTCGTTGGTAGTCGAGAGCAGGGGCTAGTAAGCGACTACCAAATCTGATGAATAGGTTTATAAAAATTGACTAAGTACCCCCCTCCGGTAGTTGTTGTGATAGTTCTGATAGCCTAACTAGTGAGGTGTGCCTATCACCTCTGTACCTCCAGCTAGTGGAAGTGTGTATCACGCCCACACCTTCAGCTAGTGGGGAGTATTATCCTCACACCTCCAGCTAGTGGGGAGTATTATCCTCACACCTCCAGCTAGTGGGGAGTATTATCCTCACACCTCCAGCTAGTGGGGAGTATTATCCTCACACCTCCAGCTAGTGGGGAGTATTATCCTCACACCTCCAGCTAGTGGGGAGCATTATCCTCACACCTCCAGCTAGTGGGGAGTATTATCCTCACACCTCCAGCTAGTGGGGAGCATTATCCTCACACCTCCAGCTAGTGGGGAGTATTATCCTCACACCTCCAGCTAGTGGAGAGTATCACCCCCACTCCTCCAGCCAGTGGGGAGTATCACCCCCACCCCACCCTCAGAGACAGTCGTAACTGGAGCAGCATCACTATGAGAAAAGTATATCGACAGAGAGGGGGTTCCCAGCCGTTTTCTTGTAATCGTTGTGGGGAGTGTGGGAACGCGGCAGCCCGGCCCCCTCCCTCACCATTCATTGCCTGCTAATGGAGGAGACCTGCAGAGTGTGACCAGCCTACAGAGAGGATGGGGGAGGGGGGGAGCTGGACACACTGGACAGGGAAAGAGGGGTGGTAGGAGGGGCGTTGGACAGACTAGTGAGGGGTGGTTAGGAGGGTAAGGGGTTCTGGCCATATTGGTGGGGTGGGAGAGAGAGGAGAGGAGAGGAGAGGAGAGGAGAGGAGAGGAGAGGAGAGAGAGAGAGAGAGAGAGAGAGAGAGAGAGAGAGAGAGAGAGAGAGAGAGATCCTTAGTGACCTGAAAATTATCTTCAGTCTATGTATAAGCTCTTCTACCAATAGAGGTTATGCATAGATATCATTGGCAGAGAGAAGACCCAGTTAACTTTCCGATGGAAAATGTAGACTCAATTCCACTTTAACATGTCAACATAATATTGATGATGAACCAACATGTTGTACAGAGGGATTTTAATGAACTTCTTGCAGTGTTTTATATGAAATACTTAGTAGACTTCCCTACTCATATCTCTGACTCCTCCCTCAACTCATAATTTAGTAATCTTTCTGAAGGCACACCCACTTATACACTTCTTGCTTGTGTTGGCTTATCCAGTCACAAGGCTGTGTTTACAACGCTACAGATACCACATCTCGCACAACCGGACTATGGAAGAAAGGGAACTGATAATTCTTTGCTTGGAGATTTGCCGCTTACGAATTTAATATCCTTCTACAAGGTGTTGTTAACGACCTCACTAAATATATCTTTAATCTCCAATGCAGATAAAATTCGTCTTCCTTGGTTTGGCTTTCATTAACGAAAGAATAACCTCCACAGACAACCCTATGGAGGAAATCCATAATTTGGTCATCTCTAGATGAGGGGACTGACACAAACCGAAACTGGGATCAGGAAGAGTGAGCTCCAAAACCTGGCTTAAAAACATAGTGGTCCTTGGTTAAGGTCTGAGAAGGATATTCATCAGATAAAATCACTGCACCTCGTACATGACTGGATGGGACCGTCACTACCAGCGTCCATGAAAAGACTGACTTAATTGTTTATCATTTTGCCGCAAAGATGCATGTCCCTGATCCAGTTAGGGAACCTTCATTACCGGCCAAAAAAACTGTCAACATTGCCAGAGGTCAGGATATGACTGGATGAAGTACATTTGAATTCACTGGACCAAGAATAGACAGTGGGCCCGAATAAATTGAGTCTAACATTGCTAGGTAGATGTTCTGAACGGCTAATATCATCTCTAGCTTGCACCTATCAACAATGCGTAATACTTTAATAAATGGCCTCACTGAAAAAAGGCCGAGCATTGAATTTCATCTCATTCCCTATTTTTATGTTTCATAATGAGAAATAGATAAAAGCATTTCTTGGGAAACTTTTTAAATAAGCTGTTAGATGCAGAACCTCTTAGAGCCGGCTGGGGTTTTAGGATACCCGGGATACCTTTCTCGGATCCTTGACTGATTTGTACTAATTATTATTTATTATTATTATTATTATTATTATTATTATACAAGTGCTTAAGAACATAAGAATGGAGGAACACTGCAGAAGGCCTACTGGCCCATGCGAGGCAGGTCCTTATCAAAACGACTACTACCTAAAGCTTCCCTAGAAATAACTCCCGTACCCAATGTCACCAATCAAACGCAGTCCCTCCCACTCATATATTTGTCCAGTCTCTTCTTAAAGCTACCCAAGGTCCTAGCCTCTATCACCCCACTGGGAAGACTGTTCCACGCATCTACAACTCTGTTAGAAAACCAGTACTTACCTATGTCCTTTCTAAATCTAAATTTATCCAACTTAAATCCATTATTGCTTGCATCATAAGCGGTAAAAAGTAGAGATTTAAATTGAAGTTTGCGAGTATAATTATCCTCTGACACTTTTAACCCTTGCTCCTCTTCCTTCCTTTCAATATACAATGTCCTCCCTACATCTGCTCCTCTCCCACCTTCCTCCCATCCCACCAATCATCGTGTCTACTCTTCCTTCCCTTCCCCCCCTCCCCCACAGAGGGTGATCAGGTCGCTGAAGGGAGGGGGGGGGGAGGTGTCGCAACAAACGAGGCAGCATCTTTGAAACAATAGAAGCCTCTTCTTCCTTCTGGGACAATTAATTATCATGGAGAAAAATGCCGCCTTTATTGAAAGAGGAGCAGAAAAATTGTGCGCGTGTGTACGTGGAGGTCTTCACAAAGTTGCACTCACCAAGTTGCACTCACCATGTTCCACTCACTTTTGCACTCACCAAGTTGCACTCACTGGGTTGAACTCACCATGTTGCACACACTGGGATGAACTCACCATGTTGCACTCACTGGGATGAACTCACTATGTTGCACTCACTGGGATGAACTCACCACGTTGCACTCACTGGGATGAACTCACCATGTTGCACTCACTGGGATGAACTCACCATGTTGCACTCACTGGGTTGAACTCACCATGTTGCACTCACTGGGATGAACTCACTATGCTGCACTCACTGGGATGAACTCACCATGTTGCACTCACTGGGATGAACTCACCATGTTGCACTCACTCGGATGAACTCACCACGCTGCACTCACTGGGTTGAACTCACCATGTTGCACTCACTGGGATGAACTCACCATGTTGCACTCACTGGGATGAACTCACCACGTTGCACTCACTGGGTTGAACTCACCATGTTGCACTCACTGGGATGAACTCACCATGTTGCACTCACTGGGTTGAACTCACCATGTTGCACTCACTGGGATGAACTCACTATGCTGCACTCACTGGGATGAACTCACCATGTTGCACTCACTGGGATGAACTCACTATGTTGCACTCACTGGGATGAACTCACCATGTTGCACTCACTGGGCTGAACTCACCATGTTGCACTCACTGGGTTGAACTCACCATGTTGCACTCACTGGGATGAACTCACCATGTTGCACTCACTGGGATGAACTCACCATGTTGCACTCACTGGGATGAACTCACCATGTTGCACTCAATGGGATGAACTCACCATGTTGCACTCACTGGGATGAACTCACCATGTTGCACTCACTGGGCCGAACTCACCATGTTGCGTCACTGGGATGCACTCACCATGTTGCACTCACTGGGTTGAACTCACCATGTTGCACTCACTGGGATGAACTCACCATGTTGCACTCACTGGGTTGAACTCACCATGTTGCACTCACTGGGATGAACTCACCATGTTGCACTCACTGGGATGAACTCACCACGTTGCACTCACTGGGTTGAACTCACCATGTTGCACTCACTGGGATGAACTCACCATGTTGCACTCACTGGGTTGAACTCACCATGTTGCACTCACTGGGATGAACTCACTATGCTGCACTCACTGGGATGAACTCACCATGTTGCACTCACTGGGATGAACTCACTATGTTGCACTCACTGGGATGAACTCACCATGTTGCACTCACTGGGCTGAACTCACCATGTTGCACTCACTGGGTTGAACTCACCATGTTGCACTCACTGGGATGAACTCACCATGTTGCACTCACTGGGATGAACTCACCATGTTGCACTCACTGGGATGAACTCACCATGTTGCACTCACTGGGATGAACTCACCATGTTGCACTCACTGGGATGAACTCACCATGTTGCACTCACTGGGCCGAACTCACCATGTTGCGTCACTGGGATGAACTCACCATGTTGCACTCACTGGGTTGAACTCACCATGTTGCACTCACTGGGATGAACTCACCATGTTGCACTCACTGGGTTGAACTCACCATGTTGCACTCACTGGGTTGAACTCACCATGTTGCACTCACTGGGATGAACTCACCATGTTGCACTCACTGGGTTGAACTCACCATGTTGCACTCACTGGATTGAACTCACCATGTTGCACTCACTGGGATGAACTCACCATGTTGCACTCACTGGGATGAACTCACCATGTTGTACTCACTGGGATGAACTCACCATGTTGCACTCACTGGGTTGAACTCACCATGTTGCACTCACTGGGATGAACTCACTATGCTGCACTCACTGGGATGAACTCACCATGTTGCACTCACTGGGATGAACTCACTATGTTGCACTCACTGGGATGAACTCACCATGTTGCACTCACTGGGATGAACTCACCATGTTGCACTCACTGGGTTGAACTCACCATGTTGCACTCACTGGGATGAACTCACCATGTTGCACTCACTGGGATGAACTCACCATGTTGCACTCACTGGGATGAACTCACCATGTTGAACTCACCATGTTGCACTCACTGGGATGAACTCACCATGTTGCACTCACTGGGATGAACTCACCATGTTGCACTCACTGGGATGAACTCACCATGTTGCACTCACTGGGATGAACTCACCATGTTGCACTCACTGGGCACTCACTGAACTCACCATGTTGCACTCACTGGGATGAACTCACCATGTTGCACTCACTGGGTTGAACTCACCATGTTGCACTCACTGGGATGAACTCACCATGTTGTACTCACTGGGTTGAACTCACCATGTTGCACTCACTTGAACTCACCATGTTGCACTCACTGGGATGAACTCACCATGTTGCACTCACTGGGTTGAACTCACCATGTTGCACTCACTGGATTGAACTCACTATGTTGCACTCACTGGGATGAACTCACCATGTTGCACTCACTGGGATGAACTCACCATGTTGCACTCACTGGGATGAACTCACCATGTTGCACTCACTGGGATGAACTCACCATGTTGCACTCACTGGGTTGAACTCACCATGTTGCACTCACTGGGTTGAACTCACCATGTTGCACTCACTGGGTTGAACTCACCATGTTGCACTCACTGGGTTGAACTCACCATGTTGCACTCACTGGGATGAACTCACCATGTTGCACTCACTGGGATGAACTCACCATGTTGCACTCACTGGGTTGAACTCACCATGTTGCACTCACTGGGTTGAACTCACCATGTTGCACTCACTGGGATGAACTCACCATGTTGCACTCACTGGGATGAACTCACCATGTTGCACTCACTGGGATGAACTCACCATGTTGCACTCACTGGGTTGAACTCACCATGTTGCACTCACTGGGTTGAACTCACCATGTTGCACTCACTGGGATGAACTCACCATGTTGCACTCACTGGGTTGAACTCACCATGTTGCACTCACTGGGTTGAACTCACCATGTTGCACTCACTGGGATGAACTCACCATGTTGCGTCACTGGGATGAACTCACCATGTTGCACTCACTGGGTTGAACTCACCATGTTGCACTCACTGGGTTGAACTCACCATGTTGCACTCACTGGGTTGAACTCACCATGTTGCACTCACTGGGTTGAACTCACCATGTTGCACTCACTGGGTTGAACTCACCATGTTGCACTCACTGGGTTGAACTCACCATGTTGCACTCACTGGGATGAACTCACCATGTTGCACTCACTGGGTTGAACTCACCATGTTGCACTCACTGGATTGAACTCACCATGTTGCACTCACTGGGATGAACTCACCATGTTGTACTCACTGGGCTGAACTCACCATGTTGCACTCACTGGGTTGAACTCACCATGTTGCACTCACTGGGTTGAACTCACCATGTTGCACTCACTGGATTGAACTCACCATGTTGCACTCACTGGGTTGAACTCACCATGTTGCACTCACTGGGTTGAACTCACCATGTTGCACTCACTGGGTTGAACTCACCATGTTGCACTCACTGGGTTGAACTCACCATGTTGCACTCACTGGGATGAACTCACCATGTTGCACTCACTGGATTGAACTCACCATGTTGCACTCACTGCAATGAACTTACCATGTTGTACTCACTGGGCTGAACTCACCATGTTGCACTCACTGGGTTGAACTCACCATGTTGCACTCACTGGGTTGAACTCACCATGTTGCACTCACTGGGTTGAACTCACCATGTTGCACTCACTGGATTGAACTCACCATGCTGCACTCACTGGGTTGAACTCACCATGTTGTACTCACTGGGTTGAACTCACCATGTTGCACTCACTGGGTTGAACTCACCATGTTGCACTCACTGGATTGAACTCACCATGTTGCACTCACTGGGTTGAACTCACCATGTTGCACTCACTGGGTTGAACTCACCATGTTGCACTCACTTGATTGAACTCACCATGTTGCACTCACTGGGTTGAACTCACCATGTTGTACTCACTGGAATGAACTCATCACGTTGTACTTGCCAAATTCTTCACTCCTGACCCCACCTGGAACCGGCTTCTCGGTTGCTGACCTTGTAACCGACTGTCATACTTGCTTTACAAGGTGTTTGGACTTCCAGTTTATTGCTATATGCTAAATATAAATTTGCACATGTTTGGTGAAGAAATTATTATAATCGTGAAGATATTATTATAATGGGGGAGCGCTAAACCCATAGGGGTTATACAGCTCCTGTATAGGGAGAATGGAAGGTATTTAGGCTTAATTCATGGAACTGGAGCACAGATCCAATTCCCTAGATCAAGAGCCCCTCACCAGCGTCAAGGAACCTCCCTTGAGGGGCATTAAGAGTTAATGTGCCTAATGAACTTTTCAGATTTGTTTTAACTGTAAATGATTAAAATACACAGAAATAAAAGGCCTGTTCATTTGCAGGCAGGGTGTGTGTTCGAACCCTCAGTGTGTGTTCGAACCCTCTCACACTACTAGATCGTGTCTTCCTAGTTATTGTAAAGTTCACGCCTGGGATGACATATAAGAGATGGGCAAGTTGGAATTGCTGTGAGGTGTTGATCAGGCCACGTGTGCCCGACTTCAGGGTAACACGCGGAGGTATTTGCTTTCATCAAAAAGTTATGTGGCATTGATGGCAAAAAGGTCTAAATTCGCCATAATGTTAACGTTCTGCCCTGGCACGGTGTGAATATTGTGGGTTCCAATCTTCACACTGGTAGAGTGAAAATGTTTGTTTTTCTTATGTCTTTGAAGTTATTGAATGCAGACACATACTATGTATATGTACAGGAGAGAGAGAGAGAGAGAGAGAGAGAGAGAGAGAGAGAATGAGAGAATGAGAGAGAATAGAGAGAGAGAGAATAGAGAGAGAGAGAATAGAGAGAGAGAGAATGAGAGATAGAATGAGAGAGAGAGAATGAGAATCTTGCCTCTATCACGTCCTTCTCTTTGGCTTAGTCATGTGTTTAGCTTCCATCTCTGACCCTTAACCCGGCACTGCCAGCCTTTTAAATCCTCTGAGTATGTTGGATGCTGTAATAGCTCTGATCTATCTTCAATGGGTCATTTTTCTTTCGATTTCATTATTAAGTCTAATAATATTAGTAGTAACTACATGACTAGTCTAAATGCGAACCTCTGACTAGTGCTTGCTCAGAGCGTCTTCCTCCTGATATATGTGTATTAGCCCATAAAAAATAATTTGTCGGAAATTGGTATTCATAGTAAATTGTTCCGACAGCTGTAAATTGGGAATGAAGATTGCGAGTTAACGATGTTAACTCGCAATCTTCATTCTTGCTAACAATGTTAGCAAGTTTTTATGTTAAATGCACCAAATAAACAAACTGTTGTATTGCTTTGTAAATCATGTAACTCATTTTCAGTTAACGATATCTTTGCTCTCTTATCCTTACGTAGTTGTCCCGAGTTCTGCTTGTGTACAAACTCCGTCATCCTCCAGACTCTAATTGTTATATGCTGTTGTGTTCTATCCTTCAGCTTTCCAGCAGTTCTGCATCCATCAGGGGCTCCTTCCCTGTATTCCACATGTCTGTTCGTCCTGCTGTATCTAAGTTACGTACTGCAGACAATAAGGAAGAGTCAAGTTGTACCCACTAGTCATTTCTTCGTCCTGTTATTCAAGCTTCCTGCAGCCTCCTGTCATTGTTTTGCTAGGTCCTCAGTCGTTATCTGAGTTGTCTGTCTGTCTCGCTCTTTTCCATTGCTGGTATAAATACCAACAAATGTGAAATAAAAGACACGTGCAGTGCTTCAATGTTTTACGGAAGAAATAAAATAGAAATGAAGAAACCATCCGTGGCTCAACTTTATTCTTAATTGAATATTCTAATAATGTACGTGTGTGTGTTATTTTACTACACTTCCAGCATAATACTCCACTCTCCCCCTCCCAGAAATCATTCTCAGCATAATACCCACCGCCTGGTAATCATTACCAGCATAATATACCCTCCTACCAATCATTCCTAGCATAATATCGCCTCTCCCCCTCCCACCAGTCATTACGAGCATAACCCCCTCTCTCCTCCAACCAATCACTCCCAACATAATTCCCCCTCCCATCAATCATTCCCAACATAACCCCCGCCCCTCCCCTCGATCATCCTCCCACATAAAAGCTTCGTTTCATTAAAAAATTCAGAATATCCATTGGTTTTTGTGAGAACATTTCATCATGGCGTAATTACGGTGGCTAGGACCAGGTCTTGAGATCATGTTCTAATTAAAATGTGAGAGTCTTGGAGAGGCAGACCTGCCGCATGTCTCTCTCTCTCTCTCTCTCTCTCTCTCTCTCTCTCTCTCCCTTTCTCTCTCCCTCTCTCTCTCTCCCTCTCTCTCTCCCTCTCTCTCTCCCTCTCTCTCTCCCTCTCTCTCTTTTTGTTTGTGTGTGTGTGTGTGTGTGTGTGTGTGTGTGTGTGTGTGTGTGTGTGTGTGTGTGTGTCTGTCTGTCTGTCTGTCTGTCTGTCTGTCTGTCTGTCTGTCTCTCTCTCTCTCTCTCTCTCTCTCTCTCTCTCTCTCTCTTTCTCTTTCTCTTTCTCGGTTCATGTGAGAGGACAGCCCTAAAATTAGTATGGGGGTCATACAGCGGCCGGGGCATAGAGGGTAATCAGGTTTGATCCAAGGATATAGAGGGCAGTACCAATTCATTGGATCAAAAGCCTGCGTCAACCCTTGGAAGGTTGAATGCAGGGTGCAGAATAATAGAGTAGTATGGAACATAAGTAATGCGCTATGTATTAATGATCCATTGTGTAGGTTCCTAACAGCGATCTGTAGTGTGTAGGTTCCTAACAGTGATCTGTAGTGTGTAGGTTCCTAACAGTGATCTGTAGTGTGTAGGCTCTTAACAGTGATCTGTAGTGTGTAGGTTCCTAACAGTGATCTGTAGTGTGTAGGTGCCTAACAGTGATCTGTAGTGTGTAGGTTCCTAACAGTGATCTGTAGTGTGTTGGTTCCTAACAGTGATCTGTAGTGTGTAGGTTCTTAACAGTGATCTGTAGTGTGTAGGTTCCTAACAGTGATCTGTAGTGTGTAGGTTCCTAACAGTGATCTGTAGTGTGTAGGTTCTTAACAGTGATCGAGTGTGTACGTTCCTAATAACAATGATCCATTGTAAAAGTTCCTGACAACAGTGATTCATTGTGTAGGTTGCTAACAGTGACTCGATGTAAAGGTTTTCCTAACAACAGTGACTCAATGTGTAGGTTCCTAACAGTGACTCAATGTGTAAGTTCCTAACAACAATGATTCACCTCAGGTTCCTGATGATAGTTATTTAATGACCCAGTTGTTTAGGTGCTAGACTTGAACTAGAGAAGCTACGTGTACTGGTCTTTCAGTTGCAATATTTCCATCATTTTCATCGATCTTCCTATCATTTTTTGTCCTTTTATCATCATTTGCATCCATGTTCTATTATTTTCATCAGTTTGTATGTACACGTGTGTGCGTGTTTGTATGTACTCACCTATTTGTGGTTGCAGGGGTCGATTCACAGCTCCTGGCCCAGCCTCTTCACTGGTCGCTACTAGGTCCTCTCTGTCCCTGCTCCATGAGCTTTATCAACCCTCATCTTAAAACTATGTATGGTTCCTGCCTCCACTACGTCACTTTCCAGACTATTCCACTTCCTGACAATTCTATGACTAAAGAAATACTTCCTAACATCCCCTCTACTCATCTGAGTTTTCAACTTCCGATTGTGACCCCTTGTTTCTGTGTGCCACCTTTGGAACATCCTCTCTATATTCACCTTGTCAATTCCTCGCAGTATTTTGTATGTTATTATCATGTCTCCCCTAACCCTCCTGTCCTCCAGTGTCACCAGGCCGATTTCCCTTAATCTTTCTTCGCTTTTAGCGAAGTCTTGTTGCAAACCTTTGCACTTTCTCTAATTTCCTGACGTGCTGGACCAGGTGTGGGTTCCAAACTGGTGCTGCATACTCCAGTACGGGCCTGACGTATACGGTGTACAGAGTCTTGAACGATTCCTTACTAAGGTATCGAAACGCTATTCTGAGGTTTGCCAGGCGCCCATATGCTGCAGCAGTTATCTAGTTGATGTGCGCCTCAGGAGATGTGCCTGGTATTATATTCACCCCAAGGTCCTTTTCCTTGAGTGAGGTTTGCAGTCTTTAGCCACCTAGCCTATACTCTGTCTGCGGTCTTCTTTGACCTTCCCCAATCTTCATGACTTTGCATTTGATGGGGTTAATTTCGAGGAGCCAGTTGCTGGACCAGGTTTCCAGCCTGTCCAGGTCTCTTAGTAGTCCTGCCTGATCTTCATCCGATTTAATTCTCCTCATTAACTTTACATCATCTGCAAATAGGGAGTCTATCCCTTCCGTCATGTCATGTCATGTTTGTGTGTGTGTGTACTCACCTAGTTGAGGTTGCAGGGGTCGAGTCCAAGCTCCTGACCCCGCCTCTTCACTGGTCGCTACTAGGTCACTCTCCCTGAACCGTGAGCTTTATTATACCTCTGCTTAAAGCTATGTATGGATCCTGCCTCCACTACATCGCTTCCCAAACTATTCCACTTCCTGACTACTCTGTGGCTGAAGAAGTACTTCCTAACATCCGTGTGATTCATCTGTGTCTTCAACTTCCAACTGTGTCCCCTTGTTGCTGTGTCCCATCTCTGGAACATCCTGTCTTTGTCTACCTTGTCAATTCCTCTCAGTATTTTGTATGTCGTTATCATGTCATCCCTATCTCTCCTGTCCTCCAGTGTCGTCAGGTTGATTTCCCTTAACCTCTCCTCGTAGGACATACCTCTTAGCTCTGGGACTAGTCTTGTTGCAAACCTTTGCACTTTCTCTAGTTTCTTTACGTGCTTGGCTAGGTGTGGGTTCCAGATTGGTGCCGCATACTCCAATATGGGCCTAACGTAGACGGTGTACAGGGTCCTGAACGATTCCTTATTAAGATGTCGGAATGCTGTTCTGAGGTTTGCCAGGCGCCCATATGCTGCAGCAGTTATTTGGTTGATGTGCGTTTCAGGAGATGTGCCTGGTGTTATACTCACCCCAAGATCTTTTTCCTTGAGTGAGGTTTGTAGTCTCTAGCCCCCTAGACTGTATTCCGTCTGCGGTCTTCTCTGCCCTTCGCCAATCTTCATGACTTTGCACTTGGTAGGGTTGAACTCCAGGAGCCAATTGCTGTACCAGGTCTGAAGCCTGTTCAGATCCCTTTGTAGTTCTGCCTGGTCTTCGATCGAATGAATTCTTCTCATCAACTTCACGTCATCTGCAAACAGGGACACTTCGGAGTCTATTCCTTCCGTCATGTCGTTCACAAATACCAGAAACAGCACTGGTCCTAGGACTGACCCCTGTGGGACCCCGCTGGTCACAGGTGCCCACTCTGACACCTCGTCACGTGCCATGACTCGCTGCTGTCTTTCTGACAAGTATTCCCTGATTCATTGTAGTGCCGTCCCTGTTATCCCCGCATGGTCCTCCAGCTTTTGCACTAATCTCTTGTGTGGAACAGTGTCAAACGCCTTCTTGCAGTCCAAGAAAATGCAATCCACCCACCCCTCTCTCTCTCTTGTCTTACTGCTGTCATCATGTCATAGAACTCCAGTAGGTTTGTGACACAGGATTTCCCGTCCCTGAAACCATGTTGGCTGCTGTTGATGAGATCATTCCTTACTAGGTGTTCCACCACTCTTCTTCTGATAATCTTCTCCATGACTTTGCATACTAAACATGTCAGTGACACTGGTCTGTAGTTTAGTGCTTCATGTCTGTCTCCTTTTTTAAAGACTGGGACTACATTTGCTGTCTTCCATGCATCAAGCAATCTCACTGTTTCGATAGATGTACTGAATATTGTTGTTAGGGGTACACATAGCGCCTCTGCTCCCTCTCTCAGGACCCATGGAGAGGTGTTATCCGGCCCCATTGCCTTTGAGGTATCTAGCTCACTCAGAAGCCTCTTCACTTCCTCGGTGTGTGTACTGTGTCCAGCACTTGGTGGTGTGCCCCACCTCTCCGTCTTTCTGGAGCCCCTTCTGTCTCCTCTGCGAACACTTCTTTGAATCTCTTGTTGAGTTCCTCGCATACTTCACGGTCATTTCTTGTCTCTCCTTCCTTCCTTAGCCTGATTACCTGGTCCTTGACTGTTGTTTTCCTCCTGATGTGGCTGTATAACAGCTTCGGGTCAGATTTGGCTTTCGCTGCTATTTCGTTTTCATACTGTTGTTTGGCCTCCCTTCTTATCTGTGCATATTCATTTCTGGCTCTACGACTGCTCTCCTTATTCTCCTGGGTCCTTTGCCTTCTATATTTCTTCCATTCCCTAGCACACTTGGTTTTTGCCTCCCTGCACCTTTGAGTGAACCATGGGCTCATCCTGGCTTTTTCATTATTCCTGTTACCCTTGGGTACAAACCTCTCCTCAGCCTCCTTGCACATGGTTGTTACATATTCCATCATCCCATTAACTGGCTTCCCTGCCAGTTCTATCCCACTGAACCCCGTTCAGGAAGTTCTTCATTCCCGTGTAGTCCCCTTTCTTGTAGTTTGGCTTCATTCGCCCTGGCCTTCCTACTTCCCCCTGCACTTGTAGCTCTACTGTATATTCGAAGCTTGAAACCACATGATCGCTGGCCCCAAGGGGTCTTTCGTATGTGATGTCCTCAATATTTGCACTACTCAGGGTGAATACTAGGTCCAGTCTTGCTGGTTCATCCTCTCCTCTCTCTCTTGTAGTGTCCCTTACGTGTTGGTACATGAAGTTTTCCAATACCACCTCCATCACCTTAGCCCTCCATGTATCTTGGTCCCCATGTGGCTCCAAGTTCTCCCAATCGATTTCCTTGTGGTTAAAGTCACCCATGATCAGGAGCTTTCCCCTGCATGCATGAGCTCTTCTGGCCACTGCAGCCAGTGTGTCAATCATCGCTCTATTGCTCTCGTCATACTCTTGCCTTGGCCTCCTGATGTGTGTGTGTGTGTGTGTTAGTTACCATTTTGTCCTAGGCACGTGTCGATTAGACACTAGGCCTGTTGTATATGCGTGTGCGTGTGTGTGTGTGTGTGTGTGTGTGTGTGAGGCACTTGTATGTGTGGAAATTTGTGTTCATATGAGTCCTTCGTACACCTTTTGTGTGTGTGTGTGTGTGTAGGTGATGTTTGTGTGTGTGTGTGTGTGTGTGTGTGTGTGTGTGTGTGTGTGTGTGTGTGTGTGTGTGTAGGTGTTGATGTTTGTGTGTGTGTGTGTGTGTGTAGGTGTTGATGTTTGTGTGTGTGTGTGTGTGTAGGTGTTGATTGTGTGTGTGTGTGTAGGTGTTGATGTTTGTGTGTGTGTAGGTGTTGATGTTTGTGTGTGTGTGTAGGTGTTGATGTTTGTGTGTGTGTTCTGTGTGTGTGTGTGTACTCACCTATTTGTGGTTGCAGGGGTCGAGTCATAGCTCCTGGCCCCGCCTCTTCACTGATTGCTACTAGGTCCTCTCTCTCCCCGCTCCATGAGCTTTATCAAACCTCGCCTTAAAACTATGTATGTATGTATGTGTGTGTGTGTGTGTGTGCATCGATATCACTATTGACCAGTTTTAGACACACTCCTAGCTTTCTGGGACCTTTCGTACCAGCATTTGAAGCTTCGTAACAACCCCACATCCACTATTTTCTCATCCAGACCTTATCTCTCTCTCTTAGTATCACTAACGTATTTTGTATGTTATGATCATGTCTCTCTTGGTTCTCAGGGATTTAAAATAGTTAGTCCAGTTCTCTTGGATTTTTTTTTAGTGAGCAAAGCTTTCAGTTCTGGGTTATCATCACAATCATGGAGGGGGGCTGTGCAGCGCTTGGGGATTGAAAGTAAATCAGGTTTGATAACAGGAAATTGAAAGTTACTCCAATTCCTTGAACCAAGAGCCCTCCACCAGCATCAAGGCACCACTTTCAAGGTTTTATTTTTACCTCTGACAACTGTCCTGATCAAGTGTGGGCTCTAGTACGCCGGCGCTACACACTCGAAGGTGGACCTGATACAGAGGGTACTAAAGGCAGCTCCGAGGTTTGCCTCTCTTGCATATAACACTTATGTTAAAACACTGTTGCCCACCTCAGGTATAAGTCTTGTAAAATGTTTGCTACTTACCTGTTTCTTTCACGCTTTTGCTAGCTTGTATTCAGTGACTTTTTCTTATGTGTCAGTGTTGGAATATACCAACAAGTGTCAAGACAACATGCGGGTTATGGTATTACATTGTGAAGACTTTTCGTGCACCAGGGACTGTCAGTTTTCAAAGTGTTTCTGGTGGACCAAACATCTTCACAAAATGTCATTAACGAGATTATTAATCTTACTAACAGCGACTGGTCTTCTATCTTCAGTGCTCGGAATCATGCGATAGATGACAGTCTACTTTTAAGTCTAAAATACTGATTAACTATTTAATACTTAATGATAAGTCTTGGGCGACGAATGGTCTGTCTGGGGCCTGTCTACTCCAGATGGTATATGTCTCACTAACTGGATATTAATCAGTAAACTTTGATAGATGTATATGTCTGGGTATTTGGATATCATTGGTAAAGAGTGGTAAATGTGACTCAGTCAACCATGACCTTTTATTTACACGTGGGAAGGTACATGTTTATTGTACAAGTGTATACAAGCGAGGATGTGAAAGTGAGGAAGATGCATACTCCTACATCTAGTTCTCTTTTTTTTATGGAGCTCATTCCTTTGCTCTCGTTCTCTCTCTCCCTTCCACCGTACTCTCTCCACCTTCCCAACTTCCCCTGTCTTCCCCCTTCCTCCGCTTTACTCGTTCTTTTTTCTTCATTCTTCCTCCTACCTTCTTCTTGACTATCCTCTCTTAATACTCTTTTCAGCCGTTTCCTCCTCATTATCTTACGTTTTCTCCTCTAGCCTTCTTCATGTTGCCTCATCTTTCTCCTCCATCATTTTCCCTCTTCCTGCTTGCTGCTCCTCACCAACACCACTTTGCTGGTATTATCCTGCTCTTGCACGATGGTATTGCATTAGCAGCTTCGCCACATTCCCGCTCAGCGTGATGACCTCCAGAATATCAAACACTCAGCATGTATCGTAACCTGCGTGTCTGCGACTGTGTACTCTACCGAGTTGTACTAGCAGAGCTGTATCTGCAGGGGTCGAGTTTCAGCTCCTGGCCCCGTTGGCATTATTGGGCCCTATCGTATGTAATGTGTGTGTACTAACTTGTGTGGTTGCTGAGATCGAGCCCTGCGTCCTGGCTTCCTCTCTCAACTTACCATTTGCCAGATTCACTCCCTCGTGGGCCCTATCGTACCTCCTCATAAAATTATGTATGAAGCCTATTTCCACCACTTCTTCGTCGAGGTCATAATACGTCCAGAAACCGAAGACAGACTTCCTAAGATCCTTGTGGTTCATCTGTGTCTATCTTCAGTTGTGCTTCCGAGTACCTATTCACCATATCTCTTAACAGCCAATTCCTGTGTACTCTTTAAATTTCCCTAAATATTCTGTATGTTATGTGTTCCCTGGTTCTTCTGTCCGCCAATGTCTTTCGCTTCATTTGTCTTAGCCTTTCCATTAACTCACGTCCGTTAGCTCTGGAACTCTTTTAGTTGCATACCTCTTGCACTTTCTTTAGGTGAATGTTCCAGGCCCCACCTGTATAAAGAGCTTCGAATGACTACGTTGAGATTCCTGAAGGTCACTTTTAGATTTACCATGAAGCATTGACTGAAGAAGTTATTCAATTGATGTATGACTCTGGCGATATGTTAGGCACTGTGCTCAGCTTTTGTGACCAGAGTCTATACTCCGTGTCGGTCTTCTGGCTTCTTCCTAAATCTTCATGACCTTACATTTTCTGGGGTTGAATTCAAGCAACCACTTACCCTATCGTTCTTTCGGTTTATCCAGATTCATCTGCAGCTTTTCCCTGCCCTTGTCTATCAGGAAACATTGATACATTTACATAAACCAGAAAGAGGATTGGTCCTAATACCGATCCTTGCATTGCATGCATGTCATTGAAACTTGTCTGCATTTCAGTACTTACTACACTGACGGTCTTGCAAATCCGTGCCAACTGTTTCGTTACCATTGACTTGTAGATCTTAGCTAGTGTATTGGATAATCCAACTGGTTCCTCCTGCAGAATTCATGCTGACACCGTGTCAGGTCCTATTGCCTTTGATGTATCCAGCTCCATCAAACTTGTTTTTGCCGCTTGCCCTGTTGTGTGTATGTAGTTGTGTGTGTGTGTGTGTGTGTGTGTACTCAATTGTGGTTGCAGGGGTGGACTCATAGTTTCTGGCTCCCTCTCTTCACTGGTCGTTCCATGAGCTTTATCATACCTCTTCTTAAAACTGTTTATGTGTGTGTGTATTACTGTCACTCAACACTATTACAGACTCCTAGCACAACAGCTGGGCTGAGATACAGTATGTAATAATCTTCAGTGTCTTGAAATTATGAGGTGTCTGTCTCAGGTGTACCAATGTCACTGGCACAAGATTACCTTGTTCTCCAGGTAGCACTTCTCATGCACAGCAGTTACCATGCACAGCAGTTATCATACTCAGCATTTATCATATACAAGTATTATACATAGCATTTACCATATACAACAGTTACCACACATAGCATTTACCATATACAACAGTTACCACACACAGCATTTACCATATACAACAGTTACCACACATAGCATTTACCATATACAACAGTTACCACACACAGCATTTACCTTATACCACAGTTACCACACACAGCATTTACCATATACAACAGTTACCACACATAGCATTTACCATATACAACAGTTACCACACATAGCATTTACCATATACAACAGTTACCACACATAGCATTTACCATATACAACAGTTACCACACACAGCATTTACCATATACAACAGTTACCACACACAGCATTTACCATATACAACAGTTACCACACACAGCATTTACCATATACAACAGTTACCACACACAGCATTTACCATATACAACAGTTACCACACACAGCATTTACCTTATACCACAGTTACCACACATAGCATTTACCATATACAACAGTTACCACACAGCATTTACCATATACAACAGTTACCACACACAGCATTTACCTTATACCACAGTTACCACACACAGCATTTACCTTATACCACAGTTACCACACAAAGCATTTACCTTATACCACAGTTACCACACAGCATTTACCATATACAACAGTTACCACACAGCATTTACCATATACAACAGTTACCACACATAGCATTTACCATATACAACAGTTACCACACATAGCATTTACCATATACAACAGTTACCACACAGCATTTACCATATACAACAGTTACCACACAGCATTTACCATATACAACAGTTACCACACATAGCGTTTACAATATACAACAGTTACCACACAGCATTTACCATATACAACAGTTACCACACACAGCATTTACCATATACAACAGTTACCACACACAGCATTTACCTTATACCACAGTTACCACACAAAGCATTTACCATATACAGCAATTATCATATACAGAAATTATCATATACACCAGTTATCATTTTTTTTTTTTTTTTTTTTTTCAACAAGTCGGCCGTCTCCCACCGAGGCAGGGTGACCCAAAAAAGAAAGAAAATCCCCAAAAAGAAAATACTTTCATCATCATTCAACACTTTCACCACACTCGCACATTATCACTGTTTTTGCAGAGGTGCTCAGAATACAACAGTCTAGAAGCATACACATATAAAGATACACAACATATCCCTCCAAACTGCCAATATCCCAAACCCCTCCTTTAAAGTGCAGGCATTGTACTTCCCATTTCCAGGACTCAAGTCCGACTATATGAAAATAACCGGTTTCCCTGAATCCCTTCACTAAATATTACCCTGCTCACACTCCAACAGATCGTCAGGTCCCAAGTACCATTCGTCTCCATTCACTCCTATCTAACACGCTCACGCACGCTTGCTGGAAGTCCAAGCCCCTTACCCACAAAACCTCCTTTACCCCCTCTCTCCAACCCTTTCGAGGACGACCCCTACCCCGCCTTCCTTCCCCTATAGATTTATATGCTTTCCATGTCATTCTACTTTGATCCATTCTCTCTAAATGACCAAACCACCTCAACAACCCCTCTTCTGCCCTCTGACTAATACTTTTATTAACTCCACACCTTCTCCTAATTTCCACACTCCGAATTTTCTGCATAATATTTACACCACACATTGCCCTTAAACAGGACATCTCCACTGCCTCCAACCGTCTCCTCGCTGCTGCATTTACCACCCAAGCTTCACACCCATATAAGAGTGTTGGTACTACTATACTTTCATACATTCCCTTCTTTGCCTCCATAGATAACGTTTTTTGACTCCACATATACCTCAACGCACCACTCACCTTTTTTCCCTCATCAATTCTATGATTAACCTCATCCTTCATAAATCCATCCGCCGACACGTCAACTCCCAAGTATCTGAAAACATTCACTTCTTCCATACTCCTCCTCCCCAATTTGATATCCAATTTTTCTTTATCTAAATCATTTGACACCCTCATCACCTTACTCTTTTCTATGTTCACTTTCAACTTTCTACCTTTACACACATTCCCAAACTCATCCACTAACCTTTGCAATTTTTCTTTAGAATCTCCCATAAGCACAGTATCATCAGCAAAAAGTAACTGTGTCAATTCCCATTTTGAATTTGATTCCCCATAATTTAATCCCACCCCTCTCCCAAACACCCTAGCATTTACTTCCTTAACAACCCCATCTATAAATATATTAAACAACCATGGTGACATTACACATCCCTGTCTAAGACCTACTTTTACCGGGAAATAGTCTCCCTCTCTTCTACACACCCTAACCTGAGCCTCACTATCTTCATAAAAACTCTTTACAGCATTTAATAACTTACCACCTATTCCATATACTTGCAACATCTGCCACATTGCTCCTCTATCCACTCTATCATATGCCTTTTCTAAATCCATAAATGCAATAAAAACTTCCCTACCTTTATCTAAATACTGTTCACATATATGCTTCAATGTAAACACTTGATCTACACATCCCCTACCCACTCTGAAACCTCCTTGCTCATCCGCAATCCTACATTCTGTCTTACCTCTAATTCTTTCAATTATAACCCTACCGTACACTTTTCCTGGTATACTCAGTAAGCTTATTCCTCTATAATTTTTACAGTCTCTTTTGTCCCCTTTCCCTTTATATAAAGGGACTATACATGCTCTCCGCCAATCCCTAGGTACCTTCCCCTCTTTCATACATTTATTGAACAAAAGTACCAACCACTCCAACACTATATCCCCCCCTGCTTTTAACATTTCTGTCATGATCCCATCAGTACCAGCTGCTTTACCCCCTTTCATTTTACGTAATGCCTCACGTACCTCCCCCACACTTACATTCTGCTCTTCTTCACTCCTAAAAGATGGTATACCTCCCTGACCAGTGCATGAAATTACTGCCTCTGTTTCTTCCTTAACATTTAAAAGTTCCTCAAAATATTCTCGCCATCTACCTAATACCTCCATCTCCCCATCTACTAACTCCCCTACTCTGTTTTTAACTGACAAATCCATATTTTCCCTTGGCTTTCTTAACTTGTTTAACTCACTCCAAAATTTTTTCTTATTTTCATTAAAATTTCTTGACAGTGCCTCTCCCACTCTATCATCTGCTCTCCTTTTGCACTCTCTCACCACTCTCTTTACCTTTCTTTTACTCTCCATATATTCTGCTCTTCTTATAACACTTCTGCTTTGTAAAAACCTCTCATAAGCTACCTTTTTCTCTTTTATCACACCCTTTACTTCATCATTCCACCAATCACTCCTCTTTCCTCCTGCACCCACCCTCCTATAACCACAAACTTCTGCCCCACATTCTAATACTGCATTTTTAAAACTATTCCAACCCTCTTCAACCCCCCCATTACTCATCTTTGCACTATCCCACCTTTCTGCCAATAGTCGCTTATATCTCGCCCGAACTTCCTCCTCCCTTAGTTTATACACTTTCACCTCCCTCTTACTTGTTGTTGCCACCTTCCTCTTTTCCCATCTACCTCTTACTCTAACTGTAGCTACAACTAAATAATGATCCGATATATCAGTTGCCCCTCTATAAACATGTACATCCTGGAGCCTACCCATCAACCTTTTATCCACCAATACATAATCTAATAAACTACTTTCATTACGTGCTACATCATACCTTGTATATTTATTTATCCTCTTTTTCATAAAATATGTATTACTTATTACCAAATTTCTTTCTACACATAGCTCAATTAAAGGCTCCCCATTTACATTTACCCCTGGCACCCCAAATTTACCTACTACTCCCTCCATAACATTTTTACCCACTTTAGCATTGAAATCCCCAACCACCATTACTCTCACACTTGATTCAAAACTCCCCACGCATTCACTCAACATTTCCCAAAATCTCTCTCTCTCCTCTACACTTCTCTCTTCTCCAGGTGCATACACGCTTATTATAACCCACTTTTCACATCCAATCTTTATTTTACTCCACATAATCCTTGAATTAATACATTTATAGTCCCTCTTTTCCTGCCATAGCTTATCCTTCAACATTATTGCTACTCCTTCTTTAGCTCTAACTCTATTTGAAACCCCTGACCTAATCCCATTTATTCCTCTCCATTGAAACTCTCCCACCCCCTTCAGCTTTGTTTCACTTAAAGCCAGGACATCCAGCTTCTTTTCATTCATAACATCCACAATCATCTCTTTCTTATCATCTGCACAACATCCACGCACATTCAGACTTCCCACTTTGACAATTTTCTTCTTCTTATTCTTTTTAGTAATCTTTACAGGAAAAGGGGTTACTAGCCCATTGTTCCCGGCATTTTAGTTGACTTTTACAACACGCATGGCTTACGGAGGAAAGATTCTTATTCCACTTCCCCATGGATATAAAAGGAAAATTAATAAGACCAAGAACTATTAAGATAAAATCAAAGAAAACTCAGATGAGTGTGTATGAATAAATGTGTATATGTATGTGTAGTGTGACCTAAGTGTAAGTAGAAGTAGCAAGACATGCCTGTAATCTTGCATATTTATGAGACAGACAAAAGACATCAGCAATCCTACCATCATGTAAAACAATTACAGGCTTTCGTTTTACACTCACTTGGCAGGACGGTAGTACCTCCCTGGGTGGTTGCTGTCTACCAACCTACTACCTACCAGTTATCATACATACCATTTATCATACACATCAGTGATAGACTGCACTCATACAGAGCAATTATCATACACAGGCTCTTCGTGAGGCATAGAGTACACCGAGAAATAAAAATGCCCAGAATATGCAGTATGGCATTGCAGCGTGGGTAGGATGACAACTCTAAATGCTGCTGCGAAATGCTCTCTGGGGAGAAATTCTGGTCTAGTGACGGAGTGGGTGTAGCAGGCTTGCCTTATGGCCAGGTATAGTGGGGAAAGTGGGGGAAGGAGGGGGAAGGTGTGTATTGTGTTGTGGGAGGGAGGGGGGAGTTAGGGGGTGAGACAGAAGAGGGAGGGGGGGGCTCCGTCTTGAATATTACTGTGATCTAGTGTGCATGTGCAGAATTACTGGCTCCAGGTCTCAGCCAATCAGCGCACAGGCAGCCGGAGGCTCCAGCCAATCAGCGTCCAGCTTTGCTTCTCAGGTGTGGAGATGAGCTTCGCTTTTTGCGTTGCCAAGTATGGTTTTATACAGGTCGAAGAATTTTTTTTTACGTCGTAACTAATATTAATTACGGGGGTAATATTTTGACTAACACAAGGGAGGTGCGGGGAAGTTGCAAGTGTAGTGCAGGATCAATATGTGATGCAATGTTCACGGCTCAGTACCAGTGCCTCCTCTTCTACACGTCTGAGGGAATGCCATAATGCACATTCCGCGAATTCCTTTACTTCAGTGTGAAAGAAGAGCAGTGCAACATTGCAACACACTCGGCTTCAGTTTCACTCAACCTTCTCAGCTGGATGAATGAAAGAGGAATCATTCACTGCTATAATACTCATGTAAGAATGAAGAAACAAAAATATTTTTTTATGTTGCATGTGGATGATGAATGTTGAATATGTGGGAGCTAACCCGAGGTACAAGTAACTAATACTACTGTATTAGTTACTAGTTGTCAGAGGGACTTGTCGATAGATACTTGGCCTGTTTCGTGTGTGTGTGTGTGTGTGTGTGTGTGTGTGTGTGTGTGTGTGTGTGTGTGTGTGTGTGTGTGTGTGTGTGTGTGTGTGTATTCACCTATTTGTGGTTGCAGGGGTCGAGTCATAGCTCCTGACCCCCTCCTTTTCACTGTCTGTGTCTGTCCTCGTCCGCGTTTCGTCGCTGCCCTACCCGAGAAAGGTATTCCCTTATCTCATAAGCCCAGCATCCCCTCATCTCAGTTCATGCAAAATATACTTAAAAAAATATACTCTCTGGAGCGAAAATGTATGTGTGTGTGTTTGTACTCGCCTAGTTTTGGTTGCAGGTGTTGAGTCACAGCTCCTGGCCCTGCCTCTTCGCTGGTCGCTAATAGGTCCACTCCCTGCTCTATGAGCTTTGTCGAGCCTCTTCTTAAAGCTATGTATGAATACTGCCTTCACTACATCTCTCCAAATTGTTAAACTTCCTGACAACTCTGACTGAAGAAATACTTAATTACATTCCTGTGACTCATCTGAGTTTTCAACTTCCAGCTGTGACCCCTTGTTGCTGTGTCCCATCTCTAACATTCTGTCCCTATCCACCTTGTCAATTCCTCAGTATTTTGTATGTCGTTATCATGTCCACCTATCCCTCCTGTCCACCACTGTCATCAGGTTGATTTCCCCTAATCTCTCCTCGTAGGGCATACCCCTTAGCTCCTGGACTAGTTTTGTTACAAACGTTTGCACTTTCTCAAATTTCTTGACGTGGTTGACCAGGTGTTGGTCCCATACTGGTGCTGCATACTCCAATATGGGCCTGACGTACACGGAGTACAGTGGCCTAAATGATTCCTTAGATGTCGAAACGCTAGTCTTAGGACTGCCAGGTATCAATATGCTGCATCCATTATTTGGTTGATGTGTGACTCAGGAGATGTGCTTGGTATGATACTCACCTCAAGATCCTTTTCCTTAAGCGAGTTTTGTAGTCTTTGACCGCTTAGGCTGTACTCCCTCTGCGGTCTTCTTTGTCCTTCCCGGAACTTCATGACTTTGAACCTGCTGGAGTTAAACTCCAGGATACATTTGTCGGACCAGGATTGAAGCCTGTCCAGATTTCCTCGTAGGCTTACCTGATCCTCGTTCACTTGTGTTCTCATTAGGTTCACATCGTCTACGAACAGGGACACCTTTGAATCTATCCCTTCTGTCATGTCATTCACATGTACTAGAAACATCAGCCGACCTGGGACCGACCCTTTTGGAACCCCACTCGATACATTCACCCACTCTGACATCTTGTCACGTACCAACACCCTGTGTTTCCTTCCTGTCAGGTATTCCCTGATCCCCTGCAGTACTTCCATTACTATTCCTGCCTACAACCTGTAGCTTTTCAACCAGTCTCCTGTGTGGTACCGTATCGAAGGGGCCACATGGGCACAATAAGAGAACATTGTGTCAGTGTACGTGGACCAAGACACTTCAGCCTGCTACCAGTAGATATCGGAAAGGTTGCCGAAACAAATGTTTTTCAAAAGGAAATGGATCGCTGTCTCTTCCAAGTGCCAAATCAACCAGGCTGTAATGGATTCGAGTCTGCGGTTCGTTAATTAATAGTAACTACCTGGTTAAATAGGCTCTCAACAGAAGAGCCTGGTTCGAGGCCGGGCTGCGAGGGTATAACTCTGGAAACCAGCCACAGGTTTGCCCATCCCATCCTGGTGTCTACTCTGGCCTAACTTCTTCCCTGGTGCCTGGCCTGACCTGGTCTCCCTCCCTGGTGCCTGACCTACCCTCCCTTCCTCCCTAGTGCCTGACCTACCTTCCCTTCCTCCCTGGTGCCTGACCTAGCCTCCCTTCCTCCTTGGTGCTTGACCTATCCTCCCTTCCTCCCTAGTGCCTGACCTACCCTCACTTCCTCCCTAGTGCCTGACCTACCCTCCCTCCCTCCCTGGTGCCTGACCTACCCTCCCTCCCTCCCTGGTGCCTGACCTACCCTCCCTTCCTCCCTAGTACCTGACCTACCTTCCCTTCCTCCCTAGTGCCTGACCTACCCGCCCTCCCTCCCTGGTGCCTGACCTAGCCTCCCTTCCTCCTTGGTGCTTGACCTACCCTCCCTCCCTAGTGCCTGACCTACCCTCCCTTCCTCCCTGGTGCCTGACCTACCCTCCCTCCCTGGTGCCTAACCTACCCTCCCTTCCTCCCTAGTGCCTGACCTACCCTCCCTTCCTCCCTAGTGCCTGACCTACCCTCCCTCCCTCCCTGGTGCCTGGCCTACCCTCCCTTCCTCCCTGGTGCCTGGCCTAGCCTCCCTCCCCCCCGACCTGGGGCCTGCCCCCCCTCCCTGGTACCTGGCCGCCCTCCCTCCCGACCGGGTGCCTGCCCTCCCTCTCTCCCTCCCTGGTACCTGGCCTCCCTCCCTCCCTCCCTCCCTGGTACCTGGCCTCCTTTCCTCCCTCTCGACTTGGTGCCTGGCCTCCCTCTCGACTTGGTGCCTGGCCTCCCTCTCGACTTGGTGCCTGGCCTCCCTCCCTCCCTGGTACCTGGCCTCCCTTCCTCCCTCCCCACCTGGTGCCTGGCCTCTCTCCCGACCTGGTGCCTGGGTTCCCTCCCTCCCGATCTGGTGCCTGGTCTCCCTCCCTCCCGACCTGGTGCCTGGCCTCCCTCCCTCCCTCAAGGCCTCCCTCCCGACATGGTGCCTGGCCTCCTTCCCTCCCTCCAGACTTGCTGCCTGGCTTCCCTCCCTCCCTCGTGGCCTCCCTCCCGACCTGGTGCCGGGCCTCCTTCCCTCCCGACCTTGTGCCTGACCTCTCTCTCTCCTTCCCGACCTGGTGCGTAGCCAAGACCTGGTGCCTGGCCTCGTTCCTTCCCTCTCTGCTGCCTGGCTTCCCTCCCTCTCTCCCTCCCTCCCGACCTGGCGCGTGGCCTCCTTCCCGACTTGGTACCTAGCCTCCCTCCCGACCTGGTGCCTGGCCTCTTTCCGACCTGGTGCCTGGCTTCTTTCCGACCTGGTGCCTGGCCTCCTTCCCTCCCAACCTGGTGCCTGGCCTCCTTCCCTCCCGACCTGGTGCCTGGCTTCTTTCCGACCTGGTGCCTGGCCTCCTTCCCTCCCAACCTGGGGCTGGCCTTCTTCCCTCCCTCCCTCCCGACCTGGTGCGTGGCCTCCCTCACGACCTGATGCCTGGCTTCCCTCCCTCCCTCCATGGTGCCTGGCCTCCCTCCCTTCCAGGGTGCTGGGTCCTGGCCTCAGCGTCGTGAGCTAGGTGCCACGCTTGAGTGCCATCTCCCTGGCATCTTCAGTCGCTCGCCTCACCCGCTGAGACTAATTAGCCTTAGCTTTTTACACCTTACTAGGTTTCTCTGGACTCTTACCTGGATTGTAGCTTACCAGACCTCCACACACACACACACACACACACACACACACACACACACACACACACACACACACACAAACACACACACTCGTGCTCTTGGACGCTATAACTATTGCTGAAAATGTATATATACCGTATATATTACGTAGAATCTACAGTGGTGTGTGGGAGGGTCGAGGGTGGTGTTCAGATAGGGAAGTTGTGGTGGGGGGTATTATGTGAGGGTTGTGATGTGGTGGCAGTGTACGTGAAGAAAGATGGAGGGGGAAATGTGGACCGGAGGGAAGGTGGAGGGGGAAATGTGGACCGGAGGGGAGGAGGAGGGAAATGTGGACCGGAGGGGAGGTGGAGGGGGAAATTTGTACCGGAGGGGAGGTGGAGGGGGAAATGTGAACCGGAGGGGAGGTGGAGGGGGAAATGTGAACCGGAGGGGAGGTGGAGGGGGGAAATGTGGAGCGGAGGGGAGGTGGAGGGGGAAATGTGGAGCGGAGGGGAGGTGGAGGGGGGAAATGTGGAGCGGAGGGGAGGTGGAGGGGGAAATGTGGAGCGGAGGGGAGGTGGAGGGGGAAATGTGGACCGGAGGGGAGGTGGAGGGGGAAATGTGGAGCGGAGGGAAGGTGGAGGGGGAAATGTGGAGCGGAGGGGAGGTGGAGGGGGAAATGTGGACCGGAGGGAAGGTGGAGGGGGAAATGTGGAGCGGAGGGGAGGGGAGGGGGAAATGTGGCGCGGCGGGATGGCGGAGGGGGAAATGTGGAGCGGAGGGGAGGTGGAGGGGGAAATGTGGACCGGAGGGAAGGTGGAGGGGAAAATGTGGAGCGGAGGGGAGGGGGAGGGGGAAATGTGGAGCGGAGAGGAGGCGGAGGGGGAAATGTGGAGCGGAGGGGAGGTGGAGGGGGAAATGTGGAGCGGAGGGGAGGTGGAGGGGGAAATGTGGAGCGGAGGGGAGGTGGAGGGGGAAATGTGGAGCGGAGGGGAGGTGGAGGGGGAAATGTGGTGCGGAGGGGAGGTGGAGGGGGAAATGTGGAGCGGAGGGGAGGTGGAGGGGGAAATGTGGAGCGGAGGGGAGGTGGAGGGGGAAATGTGGAGCGGAGGGGAGGTGGTGGGGGAATTGTGGAGCGGAGGGGAGGTGGAGGGGGAAATGTGGAGCGGAGGGGAGGTGGAGGGGGAAATGTGGAGCGGAGGGGAGGTGGAGGGGGAAATGTGGAGCGGAGGGGAGGTGGAGGGGTAAATGTGGAGCGGAGGGGAGGTGGAGGGGGAAATGTGGAGCGGAGGGGAGGTGGAGGGGGAAATGTGGGGCGGAGGGGAGGTGGAGGGGGAAATGTGGAGCGGAGGGGAGGTGGAGGGGGAAATGTGGAGCGGAGGGGAGGCGGAGGGGGAAATGTGGAGCGGAGCGGAGGCGGAGGGGGAAATGTGGAGCGGAGGGGAGGTGGAGGGGGAAATGTGGAGCGGAGGGGAGGTGGAGGGGGAAATGTGGAGCGGAGGGGAGGTGGAGGGGGAAATGTGGAGCGGAGGGGAGGTGGAGGGGGAAATGTGGAGCGGAGGGGAGGTGGAGGGGGAAATGTGGAGCGGAGGGGAGGTGGAGGGGGAAATGTGGAGCGGAGGGGAGGGGTTCGTCGTCTCACCTGCATTCCTTGTCTATTTATCAATTTTTTTGTACCCTTGCGTCACGTCCCACACATTCCCTCCCTCCCTCTCCCTCTCTCTCTCACACACACGGGGGGTTGTATATCTCCCTACCTCCTTCCTTCTTCCCTCTTCTGCTCTTTACTCTCCCTTCTGGTTATCTTCCCCCAGTTCTTCTCTAGAGTTGACTTACACAGCAGCACCTTTTGCTTACATTCCACTATGATGCCACTGTCACAGCTGTACTCTGAACTATGTTGAGAACACTTAGTTCAGTTCCGTTTGGATGTATGAATTTTAGAACAGATGGAGGGGAACCAGGATGGAGGGGACGGGTTGGGGTAGAAGAGGTGGGGGAGGATGGAGTTGTTTCCCCGGTAACCATTGTTTAGGTTTGTAGTCGTCTACTTGTATCTGGTGAACACAAGTTCATTGATATAGTCTTAAAAAAGTTGATACTGTGAATTTTAATTGCTGTGGTTGTGAGAGTTACTGAGTGGGAGCAACCACCCGTAGCTGTTGACGAGTGACCTTCATCAAGAGTGACCTTGTTCTTGAAGAGTGGCCTCGTTCATAGTGACATCCTTCATGAAGAGTGACCTAGTTCATAGTGACATCCTTCATGAAGAGTGACCTTGTTCTTGAAGAGTGGCCTCGTTCATGAAGAGTGGCCTCGTTCATGAAGAGTGGCCTCGTTCATGAAGAGTGGCCTCGTTCATGAAGAGTGGCCTCGTTCATGAAGAGTGGCCTCGTTCATGAAGAGTGGCCTCGTTCATGAAGAGTGGCCTCGTTCATGAAGAGTGGCCTCGTTCATGAAGAGTGGCCTCGTTCATGAAGAGTGGCCTCGTTCTTGAGTGGCCTCGTTCTTGAAGAGTGGCCTCGTTCTTGAAGAGTGGCCTCGTTCATGAAGAGTGGCCTCGTTCATGAAGAGTGGCCTCGTTCTTGAGTGGCCTCGTTCATGAAGAGTGGCCTCGTTCATGAAGAGTGGCCTCGTTCATGAAGAGTGGCCTCGTTCTTGAGTGGCCTCGTTCTTGAAGAGTGGCCTCGTTCTTGAAGAGTGGCCTCGTTCATGAAGAGTGGCCTCGTTCTTGAAGAGTGGCCTCGTTCTTGAAGAGTGGCCTCGTTCATGAAGAGTGGCCTCGTTCATGAAGAGTGGCCTCGTTCATGAAGAGTGGCCTCGTTCTTGAAGAGTGGCCTCGTTCATGAAGAGTGGCCTTGTTCATGAAGAGTGGCCTCGTTCTTGAAGAGTGACCTCGTTCATGAAGAGTGGCCTCTTTCTTGAAGAGTGGCCTCGTTCTTGAAGAGTGGCCTCGTTCTTGAAGAGTGGCCTCGTTCATGAAGAGTGGCCTCGTTCATGAAGAGTGGCCTCGTTCTTGAGTGGCCTCGTTCTTGAAGAGTGGCCTCGTTCATGAAGAGTGGCCTCGTTCATGAAGTGGCCTCGTTCATGAAGAGTGGCCTCGTTCTTGAAGAGTGGCCTCGTTCATGAAGAGTGGCCTCGTTCATGAAGAGTGGCCTCGTTCATGAAGAGTGGCCTCGTTCATGAAGAGTGGCCTCGTTCATGAAGAGTGGCCTCGTTCTTGAAGAGTGGCCTCGTTCATGAAGAGTGGCCTCGTTCTTGAAGAGTGGCCTCGTTCTTGAAGAGTGGCCTCGTTCATGAAGAGTGGCCTCGTTCATGAAGAGTGGCCTCGTTCATGAAGAGTGGCCTCGTTCTTGAAGAGTGGCCTCGTTCATGAAGAGTGGCCTCGTTCATGAAGAGTGGCCTCGTTCTTGAAGAGTGGCCTCGTTCATGAAGAGTGGCCTCGTTCTTGAAGAGTGGCCTCGTTCTTGAAGAGTGGCCTCGTTCATGAAGAGTGGCCTCGTTCATGAAGAGTGGCCTCGTTCATGAAGAGTGGCCTCGTTCATGAAGAGTGGCCTCGTTCATGAAGAGTGGCCTCGTTCTTGAAGAGTGGCCTCGTTCTCGAAGAGTGGCCTCGTTCTCGAAGAGTGGCCTCGTTCATGAAGAGTGGCCTCGTTCATGAAGAGTGGCCTCGTTCATGAAGAGTGGCCTCGTTCATGAAGAGTGGCCTCGTTCTCGAAGAGTGGCCTCGTTCATGAAGAGTGGCCTCGTTCATGAAGAGTGGCCTCGTTCTTGAAGAGTGGCCTCGTTCGTGAAGAGTGGCCTCGTTCTCGAAGAGTGACCTCGTTCATGAGTGAAACTAGGGATTTTTATTGTAGTTTTATGTGACACATGATACACAGTCCTACTGCAGTGTTAGTTATCATTTTGTCCTAGGCACATGTCGATTAGACACTAGGCTTGTTGTATATGCGCGCGCTTGTGTGTGTGTGTGTGTGTGTGTGTGTGTGTGTGTGTGTATGTGTGTATGTGTATGTGTGTATGTGTGTGTGTGTGTGTGTCGAGGTAACTGTGTTGGTCTATACAAAATGAGAATGCAGGTAATATTACCACTAGGAATTGTTCTTTAATGTTCCTCGTCACCTCCCGTGCGTGTGTGTGTGTGTGTGTGTGTGTGTGTGTGTGTGTGTGTGTAATCAATATATGGTTGCAGGAGTTGAGTCTTAACTCCTGGCCCCTCCTTTGAACTTGCTTGCCACGTGGGTCGAGGCACATTTTCCAACTTCAGCAGCAGCATCAATGGTGGTGGTACAAACATGATATATAATGCCCACCAATCTGTAAGACACATTTGTTCCACGATAGGTAACTTTTTCCTAAAGGGACCAAATATTGTACCTGAGTATTGTTTTCACAATAGTGGTGGAACAGTAACATATCCACGTAGTACGCTGTTACTGATATACTAAATGACAGGTGCAGGAGATACCTTAAACTTCACGTGTTTGGTTACCAGGGGTATCCACCCTGAGGGCTCTGGTGGCCTGGTGGTTAACGCTCTCGCTTCACACGGCGAGGGCCTGGGTTCGATTCCCAGCCAGAGTAGAAACATTGGGCGTGTTTCTTTCCACCTGTTGTCTATGTTCCCCATCAGTAAAATGGGTACCTGGATGTTAGTCGACTGGTGTGGGTCGCATCCTGGGACACTGACCTGCCGAGATGCTCAGCATAACAAGTGGCTTTCTATGTAGTAGTATGTCATTGTTGTCAGCTAGGACTGTATACCATGTACATGTACTTGTAGTAAATAAAGATCATTATTATTATTATTAATATTATTAAAGCATTATTTACTCCATCTTGCCTGTTTACATACAGTTCTGATTTCATTTACACTCTTGCTGAAGGCATCCACCTTTCTCGTAGTTCTGTCACAATCCTTGCTAATGTCTGCCCAAGACGGTTGTTATGCACCTCTCAACTCAGCCACAACCTCCAGGTTGGCATGAAATAATAACTAAGATACAAACAGTTTGAGAAGTAAAACAAGGCTGGGAGTGTCCGTAGACTTATTTAGAATGCAACTATTTACTTGAGTGAAATCTGGGTGGCTGTTCCCGTAGACATCACTTGTGTGTGACCATCGTGATGGTTATGACAGGGAAACATAGTTAACGTTTTCTTCCCACTGTGTAACAGTGATACGTATATAAAAGGGTAGCAACACACTGCTGATGTGTCTAATTTTAAGAAAATAATACTATTTATACTTTCATGGGAAGTAATGAGTGCAAAGTGCGCAGAGTGTGGCGCACTCTGAGGCGAGTGAATGTTTACTGAAGACTTGCTGTAGCACACTGAGATCATCTTGACTTACCACTGTGATGCTGTCATTGAGAAACTGAGTTCTGCTGTTGCAATTCTGTCATCATCGTCATAGTCACCTCATTACTAGTTTAACGCTAAATAATGGAAGACAATACCGCCACCACCAGCAACAACGAGTGAAGGTGTTAAACTACTCCTGCTACAACTGCTACTACTGTATTCTCTACCAGCGGGGTCACCTTTCCTCTACCAGCTGGTCAAATTTTCCCATCCCTCCTGGATTGCTGTTTCTGTCACCAGCCTGGGACCCCCATCATCTCCTCTCATTACATTGTGCGCTGCGAACTTACTGCCACTGTTGTGGAGGGTCATATTTGAGTTATGTAGGGAGGTCGTTTTGGGTGGTTAGGTGGTGGCTGTTGGGTGGTAAGTGGTAGCTGTTGGGTGGTAAGTGGTAGCTGTTGGGTGGTAAGTGGTGGCTGTTGGGTGGTAAGTGGTAGCTGTTGGGTGGTAAGTGGTGGCTGTTGGGTGGTAAGTGGTAGCTGTTGGGTGGTAAGTGGTAGCTGTTGGGTGGTAAGTGGTAGCTGTTGGGTGGTAAGTGGTAGCTGTTGGGTGGTAAGTGGTAGCTGTTGGGTGGTAAGTGGTAGCTGTTGGGTGGTAAGTGGTGGCTGTTGGGTGGTAAGTGGTAGCTGTTGGGTGGTAAGTGGTGGCTGTTGGGTGGTAAGTGGTAGCTGTTGGGTGGTAAGTGGTAGCTGTTGGGTGGTAAGTGGTGGCTGTTGGGTGGTAAGTGGTAGCTGTTGGGTGGTAAGTGGTAGCTGTTGGGTGGTAAG
>NC_091358.1:9156939-9169439 GCF_038502225.1 Cherax quadricarinatus
TAGTGCTGGCAACACTGCTGCTGGTTGTAGTGCTTCTTGTAGCACTGCTGCTGGTTTTAGTGCTGGCAACACTGCTGGTGGTTGTAGTGCTTCTTGTAGCACTGTTGCTGGTTGTAGTGCTGGCAACACTGCTGCTGGTTGTAGTGCTTCTGGTAGCACTGCTGCTGGTTGTAGTGCTGGCAACACTGTTGCTGGTTGTAGTGCTTCTTGTAGCACTGCTGCTAGTTGTAGTGCTGGCAACACTGCTGGTGGTTGTAGTGCTTCTGGTAGCACTGTTGCTGGTTGTAGTGCTGGCAACACTGCTGGTGGTTGTAGTGCTTCTGGTGGCACTGTTGCTGGTTGTAGTGCTTCTTGTAGCACTGTTGCTGGTTGTAGTGCTGGCAACACTGTTGCTGGTTGTAGTGCTGGCAACACTGTTGCTGGTTGTAGTGCTGGCAACACTGTTGCTGGTTGTAGTGCTGGCAACACTGTTGCTGGTTGTAGTGCTTCTGGTAGCACTGTTGCTGGTTGTAGTATTCCTGGTAACTACTGCTGATGATGTTGCCACCACCATGCTCATTTAATCAGAATTCTAGAAGCGTCACATTTCAGAATAAGCTTTCATGTTTTGCAACATTTCGCTCTCTGTAAAGCTAATTAAAGCATGACTTGATAATACTCTACCCACTACTGTAGAGGAAACTGCGTGTATCAACCATGCTGAATTATGCTGCCTTGTCTCTATTTTGGTCAGGATTTGGGGTGACGAATGAAATCTTAATGATACGATCGTACACCACTCACCCACCAAATCAAGTGTTTAAACACAATTGTACACCACTTACCCATCAATCGGAGGGTTCAAAACCAAAGCAGGACAATTCTTAGCTAGCAGACCACTGCGCTAACCACTGTACCTATAAATATTGAGTCGTTTAACGCGCCTCCGTTTACATTCGATGCATAAAGACGCATCGAATGTAAGCAAACATGCGCTATTCCCATATCAACCGATGGTGGAGTAAAGCAAAGTTATGTTCTGTTATTTTAGATTAGGTTACAGTGTACAGCTTGTACAGCAGTGAATTAATCGATCATGGGAAGGTCATTGAATGTGTTATAAATCATAATAATTGAGGAATGGAAGGTAATCAGACTTGGATCGGGAGCTCTTCACCAGCATCAAGGCCCTTTAAGTGCTCCCTGGATTCACTCTTGCAGCGTTATCTGTTTTTCTTGCATTGTTTTATCGTTAATAGTACAACAGAGCTTAATAGTTACATTCTTCATTATTTACCTTGTTCTGTTTAACTCTGACAATTCAGAACTATTATTGATTACATTCTTCCTAGCTTAGTTTCTGCTGAGTTTATTTAGCACTGATAGTACCCCAGAAACTTATTATACAGTTACATACTTCCTAGCTTAGTTACTGCTGCGCTGCTGCTGGTGCTGGGAGGAGCTGCTCCATCAGGCATAGCTGACGTCATGAGGCGTGGGCGGGTCCTGGATGGAAGGGGGCGTGGCTGGCGTGCGGTAATGACCGCTGCACCTGCTCCTCCATTTACCTGGCGACCACGGGAATAGGTCACCTGGCTGTGGTCGATGCTCGTAGGCCGCACACTGCCAGAATAACAAATAAATCCGCGAGAGGAAGTACTTGGCCCTAGTGTGTATGTGTATGTGTATGTATGTGTGTGTGTGTGTGTGTGTGTGTGTGTACTCGCCCATTTGACCTGCTTGTGGTTGCAGGGGTCGAGTCATAGCTCCTAGCCCCGCCTCTTCACTAGTCGCTACTAAGTCCTCTCTCTCTCCCCCTGCTAGATGAGCTTTATCAAACCTCGTCTTAAAACTATGTATGGTTCCTGCCTCCACTACGTCACTTCCTGACAATTCTATTACTAAAGCAATACTTCCTAACATCACTTTGACTCATCTGAGTCTTCAACTTCCAATTGTGACCGCTTGTTTCTGTGTTCCATCTCTGGAACATCCTGTCTCTGTCCACCTTGTCAGTTCCTCGCAGTATTTTGTATGTCGTTATCATGTCTCCCCAACCCTCCTGTCCTCCAGTGTCGTCAGGCCGATTTCACTTAATCTTTCTTCGTAGGACATTTCCCTTAGCTCTGGAACGAGTCTTGTTGCAATATGTATATATATATGTATGTGTATGTGTGTGTGTGTGTGTGTGTGTGTGTGTGTGTGTGTGTGTGTGTGTGTGTGTGTGTGTGTGTGTGTGTGTGTGTGAAGGGAATAGCTCTTAGTCCACACTGAAATCCAATAGCAGCAGTTGATCAAGGTTGAAGCTGTCAATGGTAGCCACTCTTGCTAACTCTTGACAGATCAGCCGTAATGACTTCACTAGAAATTCGATGCAGAAAAGGAGAACTTGTTGATTTCTTACCAGGAATAGTTTGCTCTCGGCTTCAAAACAGAAATGCTTCATTTGAAGCGGAGTCAGTCAACATGTCTTGTAAGTAGCACCAGTCATCCTGTTGTGATAGTTCACCATTGTACCTCTGTGAAAACCTTTGTTTACTCCAGTATCACTCAAATGGTTAGGCCATCCTGAGAGATGGTTATTCCAACGTAAGAGCAATTGCAACTCTGCTGGAAGGAAACCTTTGAAGTTCCCGTAGCTGATGGGCCTGATGATCAACCGGCCTGTGGTTCGTACGTTGGATTGCGTGCGGTCAATAGTAACAGGCTGGTTGATCAGGCCTTGATCCACCGGGAGGCCGGGTCGAGGACCGGGCCGCGGGGACGTTGACCCCCGAAACGACCTCCAGGTAGATAGGTAAACCCTTACTGAAGTCTTCAAGCTTAGACAGACAGATTTTAACACTAGGGACCCATACTGTGTGATGAAATATGACAGAGAAACAAATATATTTTGTTCCCAGTCGGCAACTATCATATAGAACAGAACAGCAGCACACTTCTAATATCTCCAAATTTGATCAAACAAACCATCTCTCTAATGCCTTCCAACGTCCACCTTCATCTCTCCTAGATATTCCTGTGTCCGTAGTAACCCTTCTAGATACTCCTACGTCCGTAGTGATCCTCCCAGATTTCCCTGCGTTCCTTAGTGACCCTCCTAGATATTCCTGCGTCCGTAGTGACCTTCCTAGATAGACATCCATGCCCATTAACATGGGAGTTCTCCCATTCCCTGCCTCCTCCATAACGTCCCATTTCTTCTCGTAAAACCTTTTCAGAAAGCTTGTGATCATTCCATTTATTCTACGACCTCTTCTTCCTCAACACCCCTCTGATTCCTTCCCCCACCACCCCTCCTGATTCCTTCCCCACCATCCCTCCTGATTCCTTCCCCCACAACCCCTCCTGATCTTTTCCCCAACACCCCTCCTGATTCCTTCCCCAATACCCCTCCTTCCCCACCATCCCTCTTGATTCCTTCCCCTACCACCCCACCATGAATCCGCATTTCCCCCACAAAAAAGTCTCTTCCCCCCTCTATATGAGGCTTCCACTCTCACAACACGAGGCTTCCCTTGCTACAAGAGAGGGAGCACCCCCTCCCTACAAGTAGGTGGGGCAGGCCAAGGCGGGTTGGTTGCTTCGCTACAGCTACGAGGGTGGAACCAATAAATGGAATCTGACCTGAAGGTGCGGCCAAGACCCTGATAAGGGCGAGCACAGGGGAACACCCTGAATAGGGAGAGGAGGAGGATTAACAGTGGTGTGGGTAAGGAACTCGGATAATAGGGAGAGGGGAAAAGAGAGGAATCAGGAATTATGAGCAGGGGAAAGAGAGGGTAGGAGTAATAGGGAATGGGAAGACTGAGGGGGGGCAAGGATAAAGGGAGATGCAAGAGGGACAAGAATAACAGGAAAAGAAGAGGGAAAGCAAGAGGGGTAGGAATGAAAAGAGAAGGTAAGGTCGAAGAATGAAATGGTTTCAGGAGACATGCCGATAATCAGTTTCAATAGGTAATACGCTCAACTAAGCTCTGTCCCCTCGTGATGTTACTAAGACTTCTAAAGACATCATTAGAGTCAGAAGACTTCTAGAATTACGAGCTCAGTCTTTGGGTAACCATACAAACCTAATAAAAATTAAACAGCAAGAAGATAACGAAGACAACTTTCCAACAAGACATGAACCTGTTCACAACCAATCAAAAATATGTTAATTCTTAAACTAGGGATTGGATCAAACTCTCAGCATAGCGTATGTATGCTGAGTTATCCACTTCTCTGTGTATATCACCTTGTACTCTGACGTAATTCAGGATATCAGCCTAATTTTAATGGATATAAACGGGTGTACTAATTATATAAATGCAAATTAAACTTAATTTATAAGTTCAAGATAAAATACTTTACTAAACTCACAACACACTTGTATTTTTGTCTGGTGAACACTTAAGATAACTGGGAATTCTTACCATTACTCACGTAAAGTATACACACAGCTTTACTCTCCTATTTGCTTCTTAATATTTTCCTTTCCAATCAGGTGTACTGGTACACACAACTCTGTTGTGAGGTTAAACTGAATAAAGATGTATATCTTTGATATATTTCTGATGAGTTCCGAGATTCTTTCTACTACCGGAGCCCGGAAATGGGGCAGGCTTGTCTGGTGCTTGCCTGGTCAACAAGGCTGTTGCTGTTCGTGGGCCGCTTACTGCACATATCCACCACACCCTGGTTGATCTGGCAAAAAGTAAGCTATAACATTAACAGTGGATCACACAGTAAGGTATGGCACGTTGTATTAAAATGTACAATAAATTCGTACCAAGGAAGTTCACAGAGCGAAGCCTCGGTAGCTCTCTAGTAATTAATCAGCGGTTGGCTGCTTAATTGGGTTTAAAGCCTCTCGGCTATGCGAGGGGTCATTAAGGCTGCATATAACGTATTCACCATCAGTTAAGGAAATTTTCATCGTCTCAGTAACTACTGCCCGTGCTGGTACATCTTACGGATGATCAAGCTGAACCTGCCAGAGCCACCTGTTGGAGCCTCGGGCTCCCGATGTATGTAATGGAAGCACCCAATGGTGCTACCATTACATTTAGTAATGGGAGCACCTTTGGTTCTATGGTAAACCATAGAATAATTATCACCTACTTACCTGAGGGGAAAATCTTGATTCACAGCTTGTGTAATTTGTTGGCGCCCAACAAATTACACTTTTCCTAACGATGTTTCTCCACAGGAATAAGATAAAAATAACACTTTTTGCCCCTTCCTGTTTGATTAACCTATCTCGGCTATTTCAAAATCCTTCAAATAAACACTTGATATCTTGATATTTTCAAAAGGTAAACACTACATCAGTATCACACGCTTACTCAACACTGGCGGACGCTGACTCCTCCGTGACTATCACATGCACAGCGAGGTTGGTTGCTGGTTTGGTTAAAGGGGTTTAAAGCTTATCAACTACACTATGGTCATTAAGGCTGCACGTAACCTTTTCTTCCCTAAAAAAGAATACTTTAATCCCTAAAATAGGGCTTACAGTACACTCTCAACGTATATACTCTGAGAGATGTATACCTCTCGGTGTATATATCCTGTCAGCGTGGTTCACCTGCGCAGTCAGTACATCACGCTGTTACACTGCGCATCAACTCTATATCCACTAAAGATGGCATTTACAGGTGAACGCGCACACAAAGTCATCTGTTAACTTTGTTCCACACTGCCAACCGTACGAGGTACTGCCCTCACACACACTCTACAACAACATATACGGGGAAGATACGTACATCTGACCTGTGCAACACCCGTCATCAGTGATAAATATCATACACCAGAGACTAAACTTACGGCGACGTTTCGGTCCCTAGTGGACCATTCTCAGGTTGTCACTATTTTTTTCCCAGCCACGGTATTGTGACTTTATTCCTTATCTATCATACTAGTTAGCATTTCCACTTACTACTCCCTCTTGTATCCTATTCTTCCAGAGCTCCACCACTGTGAAAAAACCTCCTGATATTCTGTCGACTCAACTTGCTTTCGACAATGTACAACTGAGACTTCTTGCTCTCCTTGATGATGCTAAGATTTTTTTTATTTCTTTCGTATCCTTTTATCCATCATCCACTAACGTATTACATTATCCACAAACGTACTTGTGTAGTTTCTTCTAGCTGGTATGTCGGTCTAAGAAATTGTTACCATCATCAGAGCAAGAAGCAATAATGTACAAGCTCATTTGTGTTTGCTGGGATGGACTCACTGCCCCTTAACCCACATGTTAGCTGGCCCACCCCGGGTTCACTTCCCACCTGTTGATGAAGCTGTGTACGTTGTATATGTGTACGTTGTGTGGTGACAACACTTTGCTATCTTCACTGGTGAGGTAGTAAGGATACGTAGGTGTTGCACATGTTGCACAGTTTTGTGTACCCTGCAACACATCTTGCAGCGCTGGAAGGAACCAGAAAAAAAGGAACAAAAAAGTGGATGGTTAATTACTTGAAAATAATGAAGTTAAGATGTGAAATGGAACGTCAGTGGAACTAATAAAGTTTTTTTTTCTCTGTAATTGACGGGGCAAGGTCAGCTGCCAGTGTTCTTTGTTCTTCTCTGTTCACTTTACCTGTTCTTGAGTGGTTGTTCGTCTCTGTTTGTTCACTTTACCTGTTCTTGAGTGGTTGTTCGTCTGTGTTTGTTCACTTTACCTGTTCTTGAGTGGTTGTTCGTCTCTGTTTGTTCACTTTACCTGTTCTTGAGTGGTTGTTCGTCTCTGTTTGTTCACTTTACCTGTTCTTGAGTGGTTGTTCGTCTCTGTTTGTTCACTTTACCTGTTCTTGAGTGGTTGTTCGTCTGTGTTTGTTCACTTTACCTGTTCTTGAGTGGTTGTTCGTCTCTGTTTGTTCACTTTACCTGTTCTTGAGTGGTTTTTCGTCTCTGTTTGTTCACTTTACCTGTTCTTGAGTGGTTGTTCGTCTCTGTTTGTTCACTTTACCTGTTCTTGAGTGGTTGTTCGTCTCTGTTTGTTCACTTTACCTGTTCTTGAGTGGTTGTTCGTCTCTGTTTGTTCACTTTACCTGTTCTTGAGTGGTTGTTCGTCTGTGTTTGTTCACTTTACCTGTTCTTGAGTGGTTGTTCGTCTCTGTTTGTTCACTTTACCTGTTCTTGAGTGGTTGTTCGTCTGTGTTTGTTCACTTTACCTGTTCTTGAGTGGCTGTTCGTCTCTGTTTGTTCACTTTACCTGTTCTTGAGTGGTTGTTCTCTGCCTGTTCACTTTACCTGTTCTTGAGTGGTTGTTCTCTGCCTGTTCACTTTACCTGTTCTTGAGACTGGTTGTTCTTCTCTACCTGTTCTTGAGAAACTGGTTGTTCTCTACCTGTTCTTGAGAGTGGTTGTTTGTATCTACCTGTTCCTGAGAGTGGCTGTTCTTCTCTACCTGGTCTTGAGACTGGTTGTTCTTCTCTACCTGGTCTTGAGACTGGATGTTCTTCTCTACGTGTTCATCTTGAGACTGGTTGTTCTTCTCTACCTGGTCTTGAGACTGGATGTTCTTCTCTACGTGTTCATCTTGAGACTGGTTGTTCTTCTCTACCTGGTCTTGAGACTGGTTGTTCTTCTCTACCTGGTCTTGAAACTGGTTGTTCTTCTCTACCTGGTCTTGAGACTGGTTGTTCTTCTCTACCTGGTCTTGAGACTGGTTGTTCTTCTCTACCTGGTCTTGAGACTGGTTGTTCTTCTCTACCTGGTCTTGAGACTGGTTGTTCTTCTCTACCTGGTCTTGAGACTGGATGTTCTTCTCTACGTGTTCATCTTGAGACTGGTTGTTCTTCTCTACCTGGTCTTGAGACTGGGTGTTCTTCTCTACCTGTTCTTGAGACTGGTTGTTCTTCTCTACCTGGTCTTGAGACTGGTTGTTCTTCTCTACCTGGTCTTGAGACTGGATGTTCTTCTCTACGTGTTCATCTTGAGACTGGTTGTTCTTCTCTACCTGGTCTTGAGACTGGGTGTTCTTCTCTACCTGGTCTTGAGACTGGTTGTTCTTCTCTACCTGGTCTTGAGACTGGTTGTTCTTCTCTACCTGGTCTTGAAACTGGTTGTTCTTCTCTACCTGGTCTTGAGACTGGTTGTTCTTCTCTACCTGGTCTTGAAACTGGGTGTTCTTCTCTACCTGGTCTTGAGACTGGTTGTTCTTCTCTACCTGGTCTTGAAACTGGTTGTTCTTCTCTACCTGGTCTTGAAACTGGGTGTTCTTCTCTACCTGGTCTTGAGACTGGTTGTTCTTCTCTACCTGGTCTTGAGACTGGTTGTTCTTCTCTACCTGTTCATCTTGAGACTGGTTGTTCTTCTCTACCTGGTCTTGAGACTGGTTGTTCTCTACTTGTTCATCTTGAGACTGGTTGTTCTTCTCTATCTATTCAACTTCCCTGTTCTTGAGAGTGGTTGTTCTTCTCTACCTGTTCATATTGAGACTGGTTGTTCTTGTACCTGTTCATCTTCCCTGTTCTTGAGACTGGCTGTTCTTCTCTACCTGTTCTTGAGAAACTGGTTGTTCTTTACCTTTGTTTTTTATTTCCCCCTCCCCCTCTACCTATTCTTCATCCACTCCTTCTCCCCGTGCCTTTTCACCTATTTCTAACCCTCTCCTTCACTTGTTTTCTAATTCTTTTTTCCTACCCCCCTTTACCTAGCCAATTTCTCCTACCCTCCCCCTCTCTCTCTGCAATTTCCCCTTCCCTACTTCCCCTCACTTTGTGGTCTCTCTCTCTCTCTCTCTCTCTCTCTCTCGCTCCCCCTGAAGTATATTTCAAAACTTTTCATCACATTTTAACTCTTCGTTCTCTGATCAGTTTCCTTTATAAAATGTCGAGCTTCTTCTCCAGATGGAACTTTTCTCTCTCACAGCTGGAACTTTTGCCCTCCTACATCTTTTCCTTTATACTTTGTACGTAAAACTTTGATCTTACTGTTAAATATTTTTGGGTACTCTGGTTCTTCCCTGGTACCCTGACATCACCTCAAGATGTTAAGCGCATCATTAATTGATGTCTCGTTGCTGTTCTCATATCACACCAGGTTTCAGGGATGGGACGGTACCAAAATATTTTGCCGATACCGATACTCAATTTTCTGGCTCTATTCTACACTCCAATTATTACTTTCCATGGTCCATCTTAGGGTAGTTCTTAACGAGCAAAGTTTGAAAGGCAGTGAATTTGGCGGAGTAATACAGGAAAGTGAGAAATATGTGAGGAAATGTGAACTAAGCCCAGTGAAAAGCTGGGGCACCGTGGATATAATCAGAGAACATAGTATCAACATCCGTGGCCCCAGACGTTTTACTATTCTACCAGAAGATATTAAAAACATTTTGGGACAAGTGTAGAAGTCTTGAAGAAGAAACTCTACTTCTATCTCTGCTGATCCGCTAGAATGTGATGGATCAGCTAGAATGTGATCAGCTAGAATGTGATGGATATGTGGGCAGGCGGTCTGCCAGCAGTAACAGCCTGGTTGACCAGACGAGCCTGGCCCAGGACCGGACTGCGAGAGTAAGAAAACTCTCGAAGCCCATCAAAGGTAAATATTGTAGCTCCCTTGTTATGGAAAAGTCTGTTTCAATGACTTCACATTACCCCAGAAATCCATACTTACGAGTTTGACTTCAGTGTAACCTTGAGATGCCTAATGCTCTTATGATGTCAGTCACTGCCCTCAGCTTTATCACTGCTCACAGGTACATCAATTATTACGCTCAGGTACATAAATTTCTTACTTGAGGTACAATAAACACTAATATATCTGAGTGTAGGTAGAGTTGAACTTTAGCAGTAGTAGCTTCAATTCCTGAGATCAAGAGCCCTTCTCCAGTAAGACTTTCCCTTCTTTCCTCCGGTGGCTTATTTACAGTGATGAAACAAAGTGAACTATGGCTATAATTGAAAGGATTTCTCCTATAAGGAGCCCTGGTCACAGACCGGGCCGCGGGGGCGTTGACCCCCGAAACTCTCTCCAGGTAAACTCCAGGTATAATTTGTGAGCCATGGTTATAATTGCTTCTTCAACGTTATCAGTGTTCAACATTCCTACACCACCCAAGATGAAGTGTTCACTGCTTCTTCAACGTTATCAGTGTTCAACATTCCTACACCACCCAAGATGAAGTGTTCACTGCTTCTTCAACGTTATCAGTGTTCAACATTCCTACACCACCCAAGATGAAGTGTTCACTGCTTCTTCAACGTTATCAGTGTTCAACATTCCTACACCACCCAAGATGAAGTGTTCACTGCTTCTTCAACGTTATCAGTGTTCAACATTCCTACACCACCCAAGATGAAGTGTTCACTGCTTCTACAACGTTATCAGTGTTCAACAACATTTTTGTACTATCGTTCTCTAAGTATTTTCGTGGGTTCCATCTCACCTGGGAACTCTACTTCATAAAATTATTTTTTAATGAATACACAAGAATTTCACATTTAAAAATCTCTCAGTTCTTCCTCAGATTCAATTTTTTTTGTTGTATTTTATTCTTTGTAATGAAATATAATGTTAAATGTATTTCAACTATAGTGTGTACTCACCTAGACATGATTGCAGGGGTCGAGTCATGGCTCCTGGCTGTTTATGTGTGTGTGTGTGTGTGTACATGTGAGTGTGTGTGTTCGCGCACACAAGACGCTCACACGGGTTCACACACGCTGACGCGGAAAAATGTACAAACACAAAATAACACAAATAACGTACAAACACGTTTACACTTACGCAAAAGAACACACACATGTTGACGCAAAGGAACGCGTGCACACCAGTTCCAGGGAACGCGCACACACTGAAGCCAGAGAACGCACACACGCTGAGGCCAGGGAACACACATGCTGAAGCCAGGGAACGCGCACACGCTGAGGCCAGGGAACGCGCACACACTGAAGCCAGAGAACGCGCACACGCAGAGGCCAGGGAACACACACATGCTGAAGCCAGGGAACGCACACACGCTGAGGCCAGGGAACGCGCACACGCTGAAGCCAGGGAACGCGCACACGCTGAGGCCAGGGAACGCGCACACGCTGAAGCCAGGGAACGCACACACGCTGAGGCCATCGAACGCAGACACGCTGAAGCCAGAGAATGCACACATGCTGAGGCCAGAGAACGCACACACGCTGAGGCCATCGAACGCAGACACGCTGAAGCCAGAGAATGCACACACGCTGAGGCCAGAGAACGCACACACGCTGAGGCCAGAGAACGCACACACGCTGAGGCCAGAGAACGCACACACGCTGAGGCTAGAGAACGCACACACGCTGAGACCAGAAAACGCACACACGGTGAGACCAGAAAACGCATACACGCTGAGACCAGAAAACGCATACACGCTGAGACCAGAAAACGCATACACGCTGAGGCCAGAGAATGCACACACGCTGAGGCCAGAGAACGCACACACGCTGAGGCCAGAGAACGCACACACGCTGAGACCAGAGAACGCACACACGCTGAGACCAGAGAACGCACACACGCTGAGACCAGAGAACGCACACACGGTGAGACCAGAGAACGCACACACGGTGAGACCAGAGAACGCACACACGCTGAGGCCAGAGAACGCACACACGCTGAGACCAGAGAACGCACACACGGTGAGACCAGAGAACGCACACACGGTGAGACCAGAGAACGCACACACGCTGAGACCAGAGAACGCGCACCGATGTTTCAAATAACACTCCCTCGCTGAATTTAAACAAACTCAATAAGAATCTTTTCTCCACAAATTTCACTCTCGATATTAAGTCAAATTTTGCTACTTTTGCGAAAGAAACGTTGAGGCTGCGAGGTCATTAGGTGGGCAGCCTGGCTCTCAGACCTCTAATTGGATGCCACCAGCTCAAATTAATGATTGGTGAGGAATTAATTTTTGGATTCATCATTGATGGAACTCCGAGCCTGGCAGCTCCCCTTAACCCCTTTCCCTTACCTCCTACCCTCTGCTCTTTCCCCCTTACCTCCAACCCTCTGCTCCATACCCTACCCCCTTCCCCTACCGTTGCCTGTCACTGTGTGTGTGTGTGTGTGTGTGTGTGTGTGTGTGTGTGTGTGTGTGTGTGTGTGTGTGTGTGTGTGTGTGTGTGTGTGTGTGTGTGTGTGTGTGCGCGCGCGCTTTTTGTTACTTTAAAATGAAGAACTAAAGTCATGTGTGTTATAGAACGCTTGAGAAATGGGAAATAATCATGTCCAACTCCTTGAACCAAGAGCCCCTCGCTATCAACGGGGAGAGAGAGAGAGAGAGAGAGAGAGAGAGAGAGAGAGACGAGGGAAGTCAGCAGTGAATGAAGGAGTCACTATGCAGTAGCGTGAAGGTAAACTTTTAAGGTTTACAAGAGTACTAAACCATCTTTGATTTAGAGTACTGCTACTCTGTCTCTACACACTATCATCAGCCTCTGGAGTTTATGTACCAGTTGTGGTAAAAATTATCAAATACGTATGTTAGTAAGCGTCTCAGGCTGCTCCGAAACGTCGAAATATGCAATATAACGACTCATAAGAAGGTT
>NC_091358.1:9171939-9219439 GCF_038502225.1 Cherax quadricarinatus
CTGTTCCTCTGCTTGCTTCTCCTTTAGTCCTCACTGTCTCTTTCCACTAATCTTTCCGTTTGCCTCTCCTGTCTTTTCCTCAACCTTTATCCATTTTAACTTGCTATTCTCCCTTATAATTGTAGTGATGGTCATGTTGTGGTAGTGGTTATATTGATTGTGGTGGTGATGATGTGGTAGTGGTTATGTTGATTGTGGTGGTGGTGATGTTGTGGTAGTGGTTATGTTGATTGTGGTGGTGATGTTGTGGTAGTGGTTATGTTGATTGTGGTGGTGGTGATGTTGTGGTAGTGGTTATGTTGATTGTGGTGGTGGTGATGTTATGGTTATGTTGATTGTGGTGGTGGTGATGTTATGGTTATGTTGACTGTGGTGGTGGTGATGTTATGGTTATGTTGATTGTGGTGGTGGTGATGTTATGGTTATGTTGATTGTGGTGGTGGTGATGTTATGGTTATGTTGACTGTGGTGGTGGTGATGTTATGGTTATGTTGACTGTGGTGGTGGTGATGTTATGGTTATGTTGACTGTGGTGGTGGTGATGTTATGGTTATGTTGACTGTGGTGGTGGTGATGTTATGGTTATGTTGACTGTGGTGGTGGTGATGTTATGGTTATGTTGACTGTGGTGGTGGTTGATGTTATGCTGTGGTTATGTTGATTGTGGTGGTGGTGATGTGGTTATGTTGACTGTGGTGGTGGTGATGTTATGGTTATGTTGATTGTGGTGGTGGTGATGTTATGGTTATGTTGACTGTGGTGGTGGTGATGTTATGGTTATGTTGACTGTGGTGGTGGTGATGTTATGGTTATGTTGACTGTGGTGGTGGTGATGTTATGGTTATGTTGATTGTGGTGGTGGTGATGTTATGGTTATGTTGACTGTGGTGGTGGTGATGTTATGGTTATGTTGACTGTGGTGGTGGTGATGTTATGGTTATGTTGACTGTGGTGGTGGTGATGTTATGGTTATGTTGATTGTGGTGGTGGTGATGTTATGGTTATGTTGATTGTGGTGGTGGTGATGTTATGGTTATGTTGATTGTGGTGGTGGTGATGTTATGGTTATGTTGATTGTGGTGGTGGTGATGTTATGGTTATGTTGACTGTGGTGGTGGTGATGTTATGGTTATGTTGACTGTGGTGGCAACAGTAGTTGTTTTACACACTAACAACAATCCAGTTACTGGCCACTAGCCACGGTTCTTTACCTTGATGATCAAGCGAGCAGGGAGAGAGAAAATGTGATAGTTTGGATTTCAAAGTTATTGCTAGAAAGTTCTCTTTAAATGGTCCTCCTCTCCTCTCCCCTTTCTCCTACCCCCTCCGCCCTTCTCCCAGGCCAGTACCAACAGTTTTGCTGGCCAAAAGAAGGATGACTGTTACCGGACGGAGGATGAAGCCTGCACTACTACTTCTCTGAATGACCTTTACGGGTTTAGCGATTTGTGAATATTCTTCTCTTATCCTTCTCCCTTCTTCTTATTCCAGTTGACCTGGTCTGGGACTGGGTCGTGGGGGCCATGATCCCCGGAAGCATCCTTCAGGTATCCTAAACGTATTCCCTCTTTTCCCTATTTTCTCTTCTTAGTTTTTCCTTCATATTTTCTATCTCTCTTATATTCTCTTCTATTCGCCAACTAAAACTGTACATGGGCGAAACGTCCCTGAGGTGAGGACACTAGACTCCACACCTAAAGAAGGCAAGCCTGGCTGGAGCAGCATGATAAATCTCGAAACTCATCCAGGGTATGTCAATGGTAAATTTCTTTGAGAAATGGTGTGTAGTGTTTTGTGATGGAGTGAGGCAGGTGAGAGAAGTACCTTACCCTGCCTCTCATAGCATGGGGCAGGTGAGAGAAGTACCTTACCCTGCCTCTCATAGCATGGGGCAGGTGAGAGAAGTACCTTACCCTGCCTCTCATAGCATGGGGCAGGTGAGAGAAGTACCTTACCCTGCCTCTCATAGCATGGGGCAGGTGAGAGAAGTACCTTACCCTGCCTCTCATAGCATGGGGCAGGTGAGAGAAGTACCTTACCCTGCCTCTCATAGCATGGGGCAGGAGAGAGACATACCTTACCCTGCCTCTCAATAGCATGGGGCAGGTGAGAGAAGTACCTTACCCTGCCTCTCATAGCATGGGGAAGGTGAGAGAAGTACCTTACCCTGCCTCTCATAGCATGGGGTAGGTGAGAGAACTACCTTACCCTGCCTCTCATAGCATGGAGCAGGTGAGAGAACTACCTTACCCTGCCATTCATAGCATGGGAAAGGCGAGAGAAATACCTTACCCTGCTATTCATAGCATGGGGAAGGTGAGAGAAATACCTTACCCTGCCATTCATAGCATGGGGAAGGTGAGAGAAATACCTTACCCTGCCATTCATTGCATGGGGAAGGTGAGAGAACTACCTTACCCTGCCTCTCATAGCATGGGGAAGGTGAGAGAACTACCTTACCCTGCCTCTCATAGCATGGGGCAGGTGAGAGAAGTACCTTACCCTGCCTCTCATAGCATGGGGCAGGTGAGAGAAGTACCTTACCCTGCCTCTCATAGCATGGAGCAGGTGAGAGAACTACCTTACCCTGCCTCTCATAGCATGGGGAAGGTGAGAGAACTACCTTACCCTGCCTCTCATAGCATGGGGAAGGTGAGAGAACTACCTTACCCTGCCTCTCATAGCATGGGGCAGGTGAGAGAACTACCTTACCCTGCCTCTCATAGCATGGGGCAGGTGAGAGAAGTACCTTACCCTGCCTCTCATAGCATGGGGAAGGTGAGAGAACTACCTTACCCTGCCTCTCATAGCATGGGGAAGGCGAGAGAACTACCTTACCCTGCCTCTCATAGCATGGGGAAGGCGAGAGAACTACCTTACCCTGCCTCTCATAGCATGGGGAAGGTGAGAGAACTACCTTACCCTGCCTCTCATAGCATGGGGAAGGTGAGAGAACTACCTTACCCTGCCTCTCATAGCATGGGGAAGGTGAGAGAAGTACCTTACCCTGCCTCTCATAGCATGGGGAAGGTGAGAGAAGTACCTTACCCTGCCTCTCATAGCATGGGGAAGGTGAGAGAAGTACCTTCCCCTGCCTCTCATAGCATGGGGAAGGTGAGAGAACTACCTTACCCTGCCTCTCATAGCATGGGGCAGGTGAGAGACATACCTTACCCTGCCTCTCATAGCATGGGGCGGGTGAGAGAAGTACCTTACCCTGCCTCTCATAGCATGGGGAAGGTGAGAGAACTACCTTACCCTGCCTCTCATAGCATGGGGCAGGTGAGAGAAGTACCTTACCCTGCCTCTCCTAGCATGGAGCAGGTGAGAGAACTACCTTACCCTGCCTCTCATAGCATGGGGCAGGTGAGAGAAGTACCTTACCCTGCCTCTCATAGCATGGGGCAGGTGAGAGAAGTACCTTACCCTGCCTCTCATAGCATGGGGCAGGTGAGAGAAGTACCTTACCCTGCCTCTCATAGCATGGGGCAGGTGAGAGAAGTACCTTACCCTGCCTCTCATAGCATGGGGCAGGTGAGAGAACTACCTTACCCTGCCTCTCATAGCATGGGGAAGGTGAGAGAACTACCTTACCCTGCCTCTCATAGCATGGGGCAGGTGAGAGAAGTACCTTACCCTGCAACTCATAGCATGGGGCAGGTGAGAGAAGTACCTTACCCTGCCTCTCATAGCATGGGGAAGGTGAGAGACATACCTTACCCTGCCTCTCCTAGCATGGGGCAGGTGAGAGAAGTACCTTACCCTGCCTCTCATAGCATGGGGCAGGTGAGAGAAGTACCTTACCCTGCCTCTCATAGCATGGGGCAGGTGAGAAGTACCTTACCCTGCCTCTCATAGCATGGAGCAGGTGAGAGAACTACCTTACCCTGCCTCTCATAGCATGGGGCAGGTGAGAGACATACCTTACCCTGCCTCTCATAGCATGGGGCAGGTGAGAGAACTACCTTACCCTGCCTCTCATAGCATGGGGCAGGTGAGAGACATACCTTACCCTGCCTCTCATAGCATGGAGCAGGTGAGAGAACTACCTTACCCTGCCTCTCATAGCATGGAGCAGGTGAGAGAACTACCTTACCCTGCCTCTCATAGCATGGGGAAGGGGAGAGAACTACCTTACCCTGCCAGTCATAGCATGGGAAAGGCGAGAGAAATACCTTACCCTGCTATTCATAGCATGGGGAAGGTGAGAGAAATACCTACCCTGCCATTCATAGCATGGGGAAGGTGAGAGAGATACCTTACCCTGCCATTCATAGCATGGGGAAGGTGAGAGAGATACCTTACCCTGCCATTCATAGCATGGGGAAGGTGAGAGAGATACCTTACCCTGCCATTCATAGCATGGGGAAGGTGAGAGAGATACCTTACCCTGCCATTCATAGCATGGGGAAGGTGAGAGAGATACCTTACCCTGCCATTCATAGCATGGGGAAGGTGAGAGAGATACCTTACCCTGCCTCTCACCTCGTATTGTTAAACTCATTGGTGTGAGAAATTTCAATTTGTATTAAGAAGAATGTAGTGACGAAAAATGTGATACCTGGCACCCAAGTGAAGAACCATGCATACTGTAGTAGGCCTACGATACCTGGCACCCAAGTGAAGAACCACACATACTGTAGTAGGCCTACGATACCTGGCACCCAAGTGAAGAACCACACATACTGTAGTAGGCCTACGATACCTGGCACCCAAGTGAAGAACCACACATACTGTAGTAGGCCTACGATACCTGGCACCCAAGTGAAGAACCACACATACTGTAGTAGGCCTACGATACCTGGCACCCAAGTGAAGAACCACACATACTGTAGTAGGCCTACGATACCTGGCACCCAAGTGAAGAACCACACATACTGTAGTAGGCCTACGATACCTGGCACCCCAGTGAAGAACCATGCATACTGTAGTAGGCCTACGATACCTGGCACCCCAGTGAAGAGCCACACATACTGTAGTAGGAATACGATACCTGGCACCCCAGTGAAGAGCCACACATACTGTAGTAGGAATACGATACCTGGCACCCCAGTGAAGAGCCACACATACTGTAGTAGGAATACGATACCTGGCACCCAAGTGAAGAACCATGCATACTGTAGTAGGCCTACGATACCTGGCACCCCAGTGAAGAGCCACACATACTGTAGTAGGAATACGATACCTGGCACCCCAGTGAAGAGCCACACATACTGTAGTAGGAATACGATACCTGGCACCCCAGTGAAGAGCCACACATACTGTAGTAGGCTTACGATACCTGGCACCCCGGTGAAGAACCACACATACGGTAATAGTGAAGAACTAAACTTAATGTAGTAGGCCTGCGAAACCTGGCATCCTAGAAGAACGCCACACGTACTCTAGGTCTAAGGACCAATGCCACGAAGGTCTTCTCCCATCGAAGGAGACTGTCCCGAAAAACAAGGAATCACAATCACCATTATTCATTCAATAACTATGTTGCGAGAAGTGTGCCGACACATAGTTTAGACTAACTTTGCTAACTGCAACATCCCCTCCCCCATCGTCCTTCAGAATGTAGGCACTGCACTTCTCACCTCCACACCTCCTTCAGAGTGCAGACACTACCCACCACCAAACCTCCTTCAGAGGTTCCCACCTCCAGTTTAAAACAAAATATTGGTGAAAGGCTCTTGAACAGAGTAATTGGAACTAACCTTCCCTTCCTCGGATCAAACGTGATTGCTTCCCACTGTCCAGGAGAATCATCTTTTAGAAAAGTACCAAACAGAACGGAAGGTAATAACTGGCCCTGGGCATCCCTACAAATGTGGCACCACAAGTTCAACCAGGTTTTAGAGTGAATGAACTTACTTTGTTCTTCCACTACTAGTCTCTTCTATTCGTTAGAAAATCGAATATTCATTTTCCTACTTTTCCTGTTATGCTTATTGGCCGTTTTTGTGTACTTTTCCTTCATGATAGCATTTATCACGTGACTTAGCCAAGTCAGTGTAGACTACATATATTTTAGCTTTCTTTCAAAGTAGCCTCAATTTTGTCATAATGATCCAGTAGTTGTGATAAGCATGATCTTCCTGTTGTAATCCATATAATTATTCACTTCCTGACCAGCAGTTTGAGAAAGATGTCCGCAGTGGCACTATTTCTCTATTTTACGCAAAATGCATTCGTCCTCATTGTAATATATCGATTAACTGTGGTTTCGTAGTTTATAGATTCGCTAGCGTCTTTCCGTCACTAAGTCATGATGTCAGGAGAACCTTCGATGTTTTTATTGAACCTGCAGAGCACAGTAGTCTCTCAAGTGAGAGTTCACTTCTGTGGTTTGTTTGAATTTTGTGGTGGAGGGAGTTCTTACCATCTGATAATCGGTTAAGAGTTCCTTCTTCCTGATTATATTATCCTTTTTCCCCTGTCTATTCTCCCTGTTCCCCCACCCCCTTCCAGCTCCTTTCCGGTGTCTGTCTTTTCTGCTCCTCTCTGCCTCTCTTTCCTGGTCCTTCTCCCTGCCTCTTCTTCCTGCTCTTTCTCCTTGCGTCTCTTTCCTGCTCCTTCTCCCTGTCTTCTTCCTGCTCTTTCTCCTTGCCTCTCTTTCCTACTCTTTCTCCTTGCCTCTCTTTCCTGCTCTTTCTCCTTCCCTCTCTTCCCTGCTCTTTCTCCTTCCCTCTCTTTCCTGCTCTTTCTCCTTCCCTCTCTTTCCTGCTCTTTCTCCTTCCCTCTCTTTCCTGCTCTTTCTCCTTCCCTCTCGTTCCTGCTCTTTCTCCTTTCTTCTATTTCCTACTCTTTCTCCCTGCCTCTCTTTCCTGCTTTCTCCCTGCCCCGTTCCTGTTCTTTCTCCTTGCCTCTCTTTCCTGTTCTTTCTCTTTGCCTCTCTTTCCTGTTCTTTCTCCTTGCCTCTCTTTTATGCTCTTTCTCCCTACCTCTTTCCTGCTCTTTCTCCTTGCCTCTCTTCCCTGCTCTTTCTCCCTGCCTCTTCCCTGCTCTTTCTCCTTGCCTCTCTTTCCTGCTTCTTCCACCTGCCTCTCCTTCCTGCCCTGCTAGTAGGTGTCGCTGCTTCTTGGTTGGTTCCATGTAATTTCCTTGTTGCTCATCTCCCGGCTCCAGCAACCTACCTCCAGCCACACAAAGATTCATTTCCCGGACCACAGCCGCCTCCCCCTCCCTCCCTCCCTCTCCCTCTCATCTTCCGCCACATTACCTTCTCTGTTTGTCTCCTCAGCCCTCACCATCTTAGCCCTCACTATCTCAGCTCTCACCACCTCAGCCCTCACCATCTCACCCCTCACGCATGCACTCTCAGCTCAGCCCTCATCACCTCACCTCTTCAACCCCAATCTCGGCCCTAAAGTTCCAGTCCTGAAGTTCCAGGTACATTAAGGTCACATTTCATCAAGGAATTAACACAGAAAATACTTTAATGTCTACAATATATATACTAAAATCTGTGTATATACAGAGAAATACACAGCTCTCTGTATATATTTCATTCTTTCTATTCAGAACTTGCAGACTTGGCCTATAAAGCAACGATCGTGTTGCCAGATAAAAGCTGGTAAGTTCATCGCTGCAACACCTTGCAACGATGAAATACATAATTTATTTCGTGAAGAATAAAAGTAATATTTAATTTAGATGTAGGTGGTAGGACTGAGGTCGTTTATATTATGTTAATTGCGGCAAGGTTAATAGTAGGTTAGGTTAGATTTGGTACAAAAATAACAAAAGTTTATACAGTGTTATCTCTCTCTGTGCGTGAATATTGGAAAAATAGAGAGAGGGAGAGAGATATAGATGGAGAGAGAAGGGACTACAAAGAAGGAAAGGTTGGAAGAGAGGTAGAGGGAGGGAAAGGAGGGAGATGGAGGGGAGGAGGAAGAGAGGGAGAGGGGTAGCGGGATAGTGGGAGGGTAAGAAGAGGGTCATGGTAACTATCTTAACACCAACAAGCTGACATCTTCCACTGTTGTTGTTGGTAGAGCGCGTAATTATGACTTAGAATAGTAGTTCTGAGGGCGTGTTTACCTAGGGCAAGTCCTCTCTGAAGGCTAGGGCCACACCCTGGTCACTACGTCACCCACACACAGCTGTATCCACCCACATATTTACACGTGCTGTGTCCACCTTGTCAGATAACTCCCGTGTCTTCCCATATCTCAGACTAAACCCCTTCCTTACCTTCAACTTTATGTCCTGCTATGAGTGAAAATTATGACTAAATCCCAGGATTTACTACGCGACACGGGCCACACCTTTGTTATTACTGGGATAAGAAAGCCAAGTAGAGAATTATAGGGTAATTGCCCTCAATTACGTATCGTAATGAGGCCACCTCAGGGCTCATTAACCTCGGGTAATGGAGAGTGTTGCCGCTTGCAAATGGCGGCTGTCTTGACCTTCCTTTCCCAGTAGTGCTTCCCACCGCACTAGCTGGCGGCACTGCCAGCTTGGAGCACCACCACCACCAGCTTGCAGCACTAACCAGCTCACAGCACTGACACACTGACAACCAGCTCATAGCACTAACAACCATCTCATGGCCCTAACAACCAGTTCATAGCACTAACAACCAGCTCATAGCACTAACAACCAGCTCATAGCACTAACAACCAGCTCATAGCACTAACCACCAGCTCACAGCACCAACAACCAGCTCACAGCACCAACAACCAGCTCACAGTACCAACAACCAGCTCATAGCACCAGCAACCAGCTCACAGTACCAACAACCAGCTCATAGCACCAGCAACCAGCTCACAGCACCAGCAACCAGCTCACAGCACCAACAACCAGCTCACAGTACCAACAACCAGCTCATAGCACCAGCAACCAGCTCACAGTACCAACAACCAGCTCATAGCACCAGCAACCAGCTCACAGCACCAGCAACCAGCTCACAGTACCAACAACCAGATCACAGTACCAACAACCAGCTCACAGTACCAACAACCAGCTCATAGCACCAGCAACCAGCTCACAGTACCAACAACCAGCTCATAGCACCAGCAACCAGCTCACAGTACCAACAACCAGCTCATAGCACCAGCAACCAGCTCACAGCACCAGCAACCAGCTCACAGTACCAACAACCAGATCACAGTACAAACAACCAGCTCACAGTACCAACAACCAGCTCATAGCACCAGCAACCAGCTCACAGTACCAACAACCAGCTCATAGCACCAGCAACCAGCTCACAGTACCAACAACCAGCTCATAGCACCAGCAACCAGCTTACAGCACCAACAACCAGCTCACAGTACCAACAACCAGCTCACAGTACCAACAACCAGCTCACAGTACCAACAACCAGCTCACAGTACCAACAACCAGCTCACAGTACCAACAACCAGCTCACAGTACCAACAACCAGCTCACAGTACCAACAACCGGCTCACAGCTTACAGCACCAACAACCGGCTCACAGTACCAACAACCAGCTCACAGTACCAACAACCAGCTCACAGTACCAACAACCAGCTCACAGTACCAACAACCAGCTCATAACACCAGCAGCCGGCTCACAGTACCAACAACCAGCTCATAGCAACCAGCTCACAGCAGCCGTACCAACAACCAGCTCATAGCACCAGCAGCCGGCTCACAGTACCAACAACCAGCTCACAGTACCAACAACCAGCTCACAGTACCAACAACCAGCTCACAGTACCAACAACCAGCTCACAGTACCAACAACCAGCTCACAGTACCAACAACCAGCTCACAGTACCAACAACCAGCTCATAGCACCAGCAGCCGGCTCACAGTACCAACAACCAGCTCACAGTACCAACAACCAGCTCACAGTACCAACAACCAGCTCACAGTACCAACAACCAGCTCATAGCACCAGCAGCCGGCTCACAGTACCAACAACCGGCTCACAGTACCAACAACCAGCTCACAGTACCAACAACCAACTCACAGTACCAACAACCAGCTCACAGTACCAACAACCAGCTCACAGTACCAACAACCAGCTCATAGCACAAGCACCAGTACCAACAACCGGCTCCGGCTCACAGTACCAACAACCAGCTCACAGTACCAACAACCAGCTCACAGTACCAACAACCAGCTCATAGCACCAGCAGCCGGCTCACAGTACCAACAACCAGCTCACAGTACCAACAACCAGCTCACAGTACCAACAACCAGCTCATAGCACCAGCAGCCGGCTCACAGTACCAACAACCAGCTCACAGTACCAACAACCAGCTCACAGTACCAACAACCAGCTCATAGCACCAGCAGCCGGCTCACAGTACCAACAACCGGCTCACAGTACCAACAACCAGCTCACAGTACCAACAACCAACTCACAGTACCAACAACCGGCTCACAGTACCAACAACCAGCTCACAGTACCAACACCCAGCTCACACCATCAGCTTGCAGCATCTTTTAACTGTTCGGAACACCACTAACCACTCGTTATTCTGTGTACTGAGAGTGTTCAGAAACTGACGCCTCTGAACTTAAATAGTTTTACTATGTAAAAAAATAATACTCCTTTATAGCGAACCCTAAGTGGTCAGACCACTTAACCTTTCCTACCCACAACCCTCCTCCCTGCTCTATCCCTCCCGTTCCCATCCCTGCCAACTCTCTTTTCCGACAACGAAAGAAATGCATCAGGAAAACGGTGTAAAACTGTAGTTACCAATTTCCAGTATATCAACTAATTGGTACTGAAAGTTATGAAATAGTAAGACGACTACAGCCAGCAATAAACAATTTCTTGTACTGTTTATGTTGTTCAACTGAAAGATGGAAATTCATAATGCATTACGAATATAAATTATACTTACAATGTCTTACAATTGCAATAAATTTTCATAGTAGAATGAAAGTTACAATATCATGGTTGTAATAATTCTCAACTAATCCTCGAGCTGGAAATGGTCTGTTTCTGTCCGTGCTGGACCACCATCAAGTTGCCAGCGTTGACAAGAGGTCCAGGACTGACCGAAACCCCGACTACGCTTCCATGTCTAAGCTGAGAGTTGTTAAATTTACAACCTCTCCAGAGTATAAGTTGTGGGCTAGTTAAATTTACAACCCGTTCAGAGTATAAGTTGTGGGTTGTCAAATTTACAACCTTTTCGGAGTAATAAAACTTACATTTTCTCTCTCTCCTTTCAGAACTCGATCCGCCATAACCTGTCGCTACACAACCGGTTCATGCGGGTTCAGAATGAGGGGACGGGCAAGTCGTCTTGGTGGGTTCTGAACCCAGACGCTAAGCCTGGTAAATCAACGCGACGGCGAGCCAACACGATGGAAGGCGGCCGCTATGAGAAGAAGAGGGGCAGAGTGAAGAAGAAGCTGGAGGTGAGTATACTGTCTGATGATGTTGGTGATGATTGATGGTGTTGATGACTAATGGTAATGATGATTGATGGTGATGATGACTGATGGCAATGATGACTGAGGGTAATGATGACTGATGGTGATGACTGATGATGAGGAATATGAAGAATGGTACGGTACTGGTCATGTTGGTAGTTTTGATGATACTAGTAGTGTTGATAGTTTGGAAAGATTGTAATAAGAGCTATACTAGTGCTGGTGAGGCTGTAGTTTTGATTATACTAGTAGTGCTGGTAGTAGTGTTGGTTCTGAAAGATTCTGATGACAGCGGTACTGGTGACTCTGGTATTGATGATAGTAGTACTGGTAGTAGTGTTTTTGGTTCTGAAAGAGGAATATGAGAGTAGTAGTACTAGTACCGGTGATGCTGGTAGTCCTAATGATACTAGTAGTACTGGTAGAAGTGCTTATGGTTCAGAAAGACATTTACTCCCTAACTGACGACAAATGAGAGAATTTAAACATTAATCTATGTTTAACAAACCAGTCAACATTAACTAATCAACATCGTAAAAAAAGTAGAAAACTCTGATAGTTTTTCCCATAAACTCCCCCACCTTAGGAATATGTTTCGTATTAGTACAGCCCTAAAGACTTCGAAAAAAATGTTCTTAAACTAAATTTTAAGGGAAAAATATGGAGCAAAGTCTTACTGTCAGCTATAAAGCTTGACAATTAATGTGTTTCTACGCACTGTAACGTCATTTCTTTATTTATCCACATTATAGTTAAACAACTATGTCAGAAAATGCTAAGGCCAGTATTTAGGCTTGATTCCTGTAGTGCTTCGTTTATTAACAAGTGTAAAATAGTACTACTACTGGAGGTAGGAAGTACAGTACTTCAACTCAAAAGGAAGGGTGGGGATGTTACAGTCATAGAGGTGGGATGTGAGTGAGGATGGGAGTGAGGATGTTGCAGTTCGGAGGCTCATCTGAACACTGATGTGAGCACACTTCTGGGAAGCGATTCAGTGAATGATGGTGAATATTTCCTTTTTTGGGTTTATTCTCCCTACCTAAGTGGGAGACGACCGGTGTGTTGAAACAACAGAAGCAGCACGAGGACTCCATATATTAAGGGAGAGACCTGAGGCTCAGGTGACACACCATGACAGCATATTACCTTGACAGAGGAGACAAGAGAATGATGACATTTTATTTTAACACATCGGCCGTCCCTCACTGGGGTAGAGTGACTCTTGTAAAAGGAAAACACATCCCCTATCACCTAGTCAATCGTGGTCTTGCCGGCAGCGTGCTGACATTACAATTTAGATGACCCTCCGAACTGTAGCACCCTCATCCTAAGTATTATTATATTATATTCTGCTCGGTGAATTACATTTGTATCATTACGATTTCACGAATCATTCCTAATACCTAGTACCAAAAAATGAGTCACTTCAGTAGACGTTACTGAAAAACACCTTATAACAATATACTCATCATATAAACCACAATCATATATCAATATATTCACCAGTGGCAAACTCCAACTGTGTCTGTCTACAAAGGGAAGACCTGAGACACTAAGTTAAGTATATCAGTTACAGTCACATTTGCTCATAGATCTAGGAATCGCAATACCAGATGAGCGGACGTTTAGAGGGCACAGCACATTGCATGTAGCAAGGCCAGGGGAACTGATAGGATGGATTAAAAAAATTTTTTAAATCAAGTGATGCTATGCCAGTAATGGTGCTTTTTTAATTTCTTGTATTCCAGCATATAATACTGTTCTGTTCTCACATCTATCAACTTAGGTGAAATATCGGGTCTTAAAATATACAGAGAACATTTACTGCTCACACAGACTTAGTAAAACGTTTAATCTGTTGAGACTCCCTTAACTGTTGACCTCCAGAACACAGGAGAAATCTAATAATCAATACATGAAATATTCTTTAAATATTCTCTTTTTCCACACTCTAAAATAACTTACTAGAGTGACACTGGATGAAGTCTAGAACAACTTCAGTGAAAATCAGAAGAGCAATAGACACAGAGAAAGTTGTTTCAACCTGCTACCACCAACATATGCAAGAAAAACTGGATGTGCAAAGGTTAAATTCTTTAAGAAGAAACTAGACAAGCTTCTGCGCTGTCTATCATCCAGGCTGTGGTACATATATGGGTCTGCTGGCTGCATTTAGCAATAATTTAACTGATCAGGGGATCAACATATGTATGACTACCGGACAGTGTGCGGGACTATGAAAACCATAGAAAGCAGTCAGTTACAACACGGGTAGAGGCAGGACAGTGTGTGTTCCCCGCCATGATGTCACAGAACAATATTATACGCAAGGGAATGTAAAAAGAAAAACAGTGTATGAATTGTAGAGGAATAAACATGTTGAGTATGGTAGTTTTTATTTAAAGAATTAAGTGTAAGACGGAGAAAAGGATCGCAGATGGACAAGGGGGTTTTAGAATGGAGATGTGTAGACCAAGTGTTTACATCGAAGCACATAAGCGAACAATATTTACATACGAATAAGGTAGTTTTCGTTGTATTTGTGGATTTAGAGATGGTATTTGACAGCTGGATAAGAAAGCAATGTGGCTGATGTTGCAAGTGTATGGAATAGGTGGTAGGTTACTTAAAGCAGTTAAGTTTTTATGAGGATAGTGAGGGTCAGGTTAGGGAAGATTATTTTCCAGTACAAGTAGACCCTAGACAGGGATACACATCACCATGGTTGTTTAACATATTTAAAAGTAAGTTTGTAAAAAACGGGAATCCTAGGATGTTGTGGGATTAAAAGATTTAGAATCTAATGCAAAGTGGGAATTGTCACGGTTGCTTTTTTGCCGATGACACGGTACTGTGGAAGCTTCTGAAGAGAAGTGGCTAAGACCGGTGGACGAATTTGGGATGGTATAAAAAAGAAGGAAATTAAAAGTGAGCGTAGTAAAGAGCAAGGCGATGAGACTAACAAAAGAAATGAAAGGTAATAAAAGATTAGGTATCATACTGGAAGGAGGGAGTATGAAGTGAATGTACTCAGATATTTGGGAGTGGACTTACCAGCGGTTGGGGTCTATGAAAGACAAGGTAAATAATAGAATTGACAAGGGGAAGAACTGGGTGACATCTGTGGAGTCAAAGAACATTATTTATCGTGGCTAACAGGAAAATGTGTGAAAGCATAGTGGTACCAACACAAATATGTGGGTGTGACTCATGGGTTTTGAACGTTGCAGCAAGGAGGCTGGTAGTGGAGATGTGTCTGAGGTCAATATATGTGAATATTATGCAGAGAATTCGTAGCTTATGTAGGTAGTAGGATGGTTGACAGCAATCACCCAGGGAGGTACTACTGTACTGCTAAGTGAGTGTCAAACGGAAGCCTGTCATTGTTTTACATGATGGTAGGATTGCTGGTGTATTTTTTTCTGTCTCATAAGCATGCAAGATTTCAGGTACGTCTTCCTACTTCTACTTACACTTAGGTCACATTACACATGCATGTACAAGAATATATATATATATATATATATATATATATATATATATATATATATATATATATATATATATATATATATATATATATGTATAGGTATATATATATATATATATTTTTTCAACAAGTCGGCCGTCTCCCACCGAGGCAGGGTGACCCAAAAAAAAAGAAAGAAAATCCCCAAAAAGAAAATACTTTCATCATCATTCAACACTTTCACCACACTCACACATTATCACTGCTTTTGCAGAGGTGCTCAGAATACAACAGTTTAGAAGCATATACGTATAGAGATACACAACATATCCCTCCAAACTGCCAATATCCCAAACCCCTCCTTTAAAGTGCAGGCATTGTACTTCCCATTTCCAGGACTCAAGTCCGACTATATGAAAATAACCGGTTTCCCTGAATCCCTTCACTAAATATTACCCTGCTCACACTCCAACAGATCGTCAGGTCCCAAGTATCATTCGTCTCCATTCACTCCTATCTAACACGCTCATGCACGCTTGCTGGAAGTCCAAGCCCCTCACCCACAAAACCTCCTTTACCCCCTCTTTCCAACCCTTCCGAGGACGACCCCTACCCCTCTTTCCTTCCCCTATAGATTTATATGCTTTCCATGTCATTCTACTTTGATCCATTCTCTCTAAATGACCAAACCACCTCAACAACCCCTCTTCTGCCCTCTGACTAATGCTTTTATTAACTCCACACCTTCTCCTAATTTCCACACTCCGAATTTTCTGCATAATATTTACACCACACATTGCCCTTAGACAGGACATCTCCACTGCCTCCAACCGTCTCCTCGCTGCTGCATTTACCACCCAAGCTTCACATCCATATAAGAGTGTTGGTACTACTATACTTTCATACATTCCCTTCTTTGCCTCCATAGATAACGTTTTTTGACTCCACATATACCTCAACGCACCACTCACCTTTTTTCCCTCATCAATTCTATGATTAACCTCATCCTTCATAAATCCATCCGCCGACACGTCAACTCCCAAGTATCTGAAAACATTCACTTCTTCCATACTCCTCCTCCCCAATTTGATATCCAATTTTTCTTTATCTAAATCATTTGATACCCTCATCACCTTACTCTTTTCTATGTTGACTTTCAACTTTCTACCTTTACACACATTCTCAAACTCATCCACTAACCTTTGTAATTTTTCTTTAGAATCTCCCATAAGCACAGTATCATCAGCAAAAAGTAACTGTGTCAATTCCCATTTTGAATTTGATTCCCCATAATTTAATCCCACCCCTCTCCCGAACACCCTAGCATTTACTTCTTTTACAACCCCATCTATAAATATATTAAACAACCATGGTGACATTACACATCCCTGTCTAAGACCTACTTTTACCGGGAAGTATTCTCCCTCTCTTCTACACACCCTAACCTGAGCCTCACTATCCTCATAAAAGCTCTTTACAGCATTTAGTAACTTACCACCTATTCCATATACTTGCAACATCTGCCACATTGCTCCTCTATCCACTATCATATGCCTTTTCTAAATCCATAAATGCAATAAAAACTTCCCTACCTTTATCTAAATACTGTTCACATATATGTTTCAATGTAAACACTTGATCTACACATCCCCTACCCACTCTGAAGCCTCCTTGCTCGTCCGCAATTCTACATTCTGTCTTACCTCTAATTCTTTCAATTATAACCCTACCGTATACTTTTCCTGGTATACTCAGTAAACTTATTCCTCTATAATTTTTACAATCTCTTTTGTCCCCTTTCCCTTTATATAAAGGGACTATACATGCTCTCCGCCAATCCCTAGGTACCTTCCCCTCTTTCATACATTTATTAAACAAAAGTACCAACCACTCCAACACTATATCCCCCCCTGCTTTTAACATTTCTGTCATGATCCCATCAGTTCCAGCTGCTTTACCCCCTTTCATTCTACGTAATGCCTCACGTACCTCCACCACACTTACATTCTGCTCTTCTTCACTCCTAAAAGATGGTATACCTCCCTGGCCAGTGCATGAAATTACCGCCTCCCTTTCTTCCTTAACATTTAAAAGTTCCTCAAAATATTCTCGCCATCTACCTAATACCTCCCTCTCCCCATCTACTAACTCCCCTACTCTGTTTTTAACTGACAAATCCATACTTTCCCTAGGCTTTCTTAACTTGTTTAACTCACTCCAATATTTTTTCTTATTTTCATTAAAATTTCTTGACAGTGCCTCTCCCACTCTTTCATCTGCTCTCCTTTTGCACTCTCTCACCACTCTCTTCACCTTTCTTTTACTCTCCATATACTCTGCTCTTCTTATAACACTTCTGCTTTGTAAAAACCTCTCGTAAGCTACCTTTTTCTCTTTTATCACACCCTTTACTTCATCATTCCACCAATCACTCCTCTTTCCTCCTGCCCCCACCCTCCTATAACCACAAACTTCTGCCCCACATTCTAATACTGCATTTTTAAAACTATTCCAACCCTCTTCAACCCCCCCACTACTCATCTTTGCACTATCCCACCTTTCTGCCAATAGTCGCTTATATCTCGCCCGAACTTCCTCCTCCCTTAGTTTATACACTTTCACCTCCCTCTTACTTGTTGTTGCCACCTTCCTCTTTTCCCATCTACCTCTTACTCTAACTGTAGCTACAACTAAATAATGATCCGATATATCAGTTGCCCCTCTATAAACATGTACATCCTGGAGCCTACCCATCAACCTTTTATCCACCAATACATAATCTAACAAACTACTTTCATTACGTGCTACATCATACCTTGTATATTTATTTATCCTCTTTTTCATAAAATATGTATTACTTATTACCAAATTTCTTTCTACACATAGCTCAATTAAAGGCTCCCTATTTACATTTACCCCTGGCACCCCAAAATTACCTACTACTCCCTCCATAACATTTTTACCCACTTTAGCATTGAAATCCCCAACCACCATTACTCTCACACTTGATTCAAAACTCCCCACGCATTCACTCAACATTTCCCAGAATCTTTCTCCTCTACACTTCTCTCTTCTCCAGGTGCATACACGCTTACTATAACCCACTTTTCACATCCAATCTTTATTTTACTCCACATAATCCTTGAATTTATACATTTGTAGTCCCTCTTTTCCTGCCATAGCTTATCCTTCAACATTATTGCTACTCCTTCTTTAGCTCTAACTCTATTTGAAACCCCTGACCTAATCCCATTTATTCCTCTCCATTGAAACTCTCCCACCCCCTTCAGCTTTGTTTCACTTAAAGCCAGGACATCCAGTTTCTTCTCATTCATAACATCCACAATCATCTCTTTCTTATCATTTGCACAACATCCACGCACATTCAGACTTCCCACTTTGACAATTTTCTTCTTATTCTTTTTAGTAATCTTTACAGGAAAAGGGGTTACTAGCCCATTGTTCCCGGCATTTTAGTTGACTTTTATAACACGCATGGCTTACGGAGGAAAGATTCTTATTCCACTTCCCCATGGATATAAAAGGAAAAGTAATAAGACCAAGAACTATTAAGATAAAATCAAAGAAAACTCAGATGAGTGTGTATAAATAAACGTGTACATGTATGTGTAGTGTGACCTAATTGTAAGTAGAAGTAGCAAGACGTACCTGTAATCTTGCATATTTATGAGACAGACAAAAGACACCAGCAATCCTACCATCATGTAAAACAATTACAGGCTTTCGTTTTACACTCACTTGGCAGGACGGTAGTACCTCCCTGGGTGGTTGCTGTCTACCAACCTACTACCTATATATATATATATATATATATATATATATATATATATATATATATATATATATATATATATATATATATATATATATATACACCCCTCTGGGTTTTCTTTTGTTTTCTTACTAGTTCTTGTTCTTGTTTATTTTCTATCTCCATGGGGAAGTGGAACAGAATTCTTCCTCCGTAAGCCATGCGTGTCGTAAGAGGCGACTAAAATGCCAGGAGCAAGGGGCTAGTAACCCTTTTTCCTGTATACATTACTAAAATTGAAAAGAGAAACTCTTGTTTTTCTTTTTGGGCCACCCTGCCTCGGTGGGATATGGCTGGTTTGTTGAAAGAAGAATAATTCGTAGCTTAGAGATTAGGAGGTGCGGGCTTACTAAAAGTATTATCCAGAGGGCTGAGAAAAGGTTGTTAAGGTAGTTTCGGCATTTAGAAAAGATGGAGCAAAACAGATGACTTGGAGGGATGTAAATCTGAAATGGAAGGAAGATGGGTAGGGGTCGTCCTTGGAAAGGTTGGAAAGAAGGGGTAAAGGAGGTTTTGTATGCGAGAGGCTTGATATCCAACAAGCGTGTGTGAGCGTGTTATTACTTGTCGTGCTGTTGAAGTGTGAGCAAGGTAAAATATATTAAGGAAAACCGGTAAGTCTTCAAGGTGAGAAGTACAGTGCCTACATTCTGAGTGAGGGATGGGGATATTGCTGTTCGGAGGGGTATTTGAACTGTAGTAACGGCACGCCTTTGGCAAGTTAGTAACGAAGTGAGTGATGGTGAAAGTGTTTCTTCTTTATCAGATCACCCTACCTCGGTGGGAGATGGCCATTGTGTTAAAAAAATAAATAATAGTGTGGCAACACTCAAATAAAAGATCAACTAACGTGACTGCAACAATTAACAACTTCTCTCATGTTGTAATAATAATATTTTGTACGATCATTTGGTAATGTTCAGCTATCTCACTGCTACATTTATGAAGCTCTGGATACTTCAGCTGCTAAGACTTCTGGATTCTAAACTTTTCCTTTATTAAATTTCTAGTCAGTGTGTGAAGGATAACTTATGGTAGTCATACTATATGAACAGTAAGTAACAAGTAACTCACGGTAGTAACAATGCGTGAAGAATAACTCATGTCATCTATAGATAAAGTTACTTAGAAAGAGGGTAAACAGTCATGTTGGTAAGATAAGATGATTGACGCTGAGGGAAATCTACTTGAATATCTATATTATTATTATCATCATGTGGTGTAAACTCACTGTAAAGTGTTAAATCCGTGTGGAGTTATTCAGTAGAAGAACTAATGGAGATTCGAACCTCGTCTGTCAGTCGCGAGAGCGAGACGCTACCTCGATGCATTCTAATGTTGTGATGATAACCCCCAGGCACTGAGAAACGGTCTGGACACTACGCCGTCGCCTTCGTCATCGTTGAGTGAGAGTCTAGACCTGTACCCGGACTCTCCTCACACCCACTCGGTCCACCCCGCCTTCAGCCAACTCTCCCCGCAAGACTATCGTCCCAGAGCCTCCTCCAACGCCTCCTCCTGCGGCAGACTCTCACCCATCCCCGCGATAGAGTCCGATATGCACGATTCACAAGTGAGTACCCACCACAGCCTTGTACTTACCACGGCCTTGTACTTTGCACGGGCTTGTACTTTCAGTCTTACCGGCATTAACATACCTCCCACAAGGTTATTGTAGAGCTTCCCATGAATATAATAATAATTCTAGGTTGAATATCTCACCAGTGTGAGGTGGAGCTTCATGATGCAACACACGTGCAACATTCGGGTATCTTCACTGTTGAAACGTTTCACCTGTGGAACAGGTTTCTTGAGGCGTACACAACAGTGGAGAGAGTAGAATCAGTTTTAACATGATTAGTCCGTTTCCCATCGCTCCTGAAGGTTCTTTTTGGGAGTGAGTGCCCCTGCAACCTTGTCATAGACCAATGTGAGAACCATAACTCAGCTGGTCAGGGGACTGATTAGAAGAACTTGTCAATTCCCTCTTGAAAACAGTCAGGGGTTCGTTAGTAATTGAAAAGTCGGGGACCTCTAACACTTGAGTTCTCTCTTAGTGTACTTGTCGCGCCTCTGCTTAATATTGGAGGCACTTTGCACCGTCTGCCAAGTCTCTTGTTATATGGAATGATTTCAGTGTGCAGGTTTGATACCAGTCCCTCCAGTATTTTCCAGGTAATAATTTAAATTATGATCTACCTTTTTCGCCTACATTCCAGGGAATACAATTGAAGGGACTACCGGTGTCCTCAGTAGTGTAGATGTTTGACCGAATGTATAGAAGCAGTGAAAGTTGTCCACGTTTTTTTAACTCGGCAATCTCACTTGATTTCAAGGGGCTGTTAGTATACAGCAGTATTCCAGTGTGGCATGCAAAGAGTATGTTACAATTTATTTGGCGTATGTCACACTCCCATATAGGCTGCCTCCCAACCAGCAAACCGGGTGCAAAGGGTTTGACGATCGATAGGGTACCGTGGTTAAATCAGTACCTTAGTTCATTGACCAATCACAGGCAAGCCCGACAAAGCTGAAGCAACGTGGTTCACTTGCGGTAAGCACTGGTCGAGTTGCTTACTTCCTGGATGAGTACGGTACACTCTCTCTGACTTCTGCTTTGTCATTTGTCACCGTGGTGCACACTTGTTATTCTTTCTGTACATATTATATATACCTGTATATAGTGGATGAAGGCATTCATTATAGTCTACTGCTGAGTTTGTTTGCTCCAATTCCCATTACGACCAGGTCTCGCTTTCCAGGGATTGTTAGTATATAGCAGTACTCCAGCATGTAGAGAACAAGTGACTTGAAGAGTATCATGAGATAAGCATTTCTTTTCGTGGGAATACTAGTCATCCTGCTGTCATTTTTCCTTTGCGGTAGGAATAACATTGTTATGATCTTTGAATGCGAGATTTTCACTCGCAGAACTTTCGCTCTGTTGAATGAGCTGAGTTTGCCCTCTCCTCCGTTTTAATCTTTATTTCTTCCATTCTTCCATAGTGGAACAAGTTAAACGTGTCCTCGTTGAACATCATATTTATGTCTGAGATCCATTGGAAGACTTGATTTATATTCTCTTGAAGATTTGCTATATCTTAACGAATGCCACTCTCATAGAGATTCTGGCGTCACCAGCAAAAAATATTAGGGTGCTGTGATATATTTAAGACGCTAAATATTCATCTGTCCACGTTTCAAATTATTCTTTTTGCATACACTTTGTACGCTATCATACCATAGTCGCACTTGTCGAAGGTTTTTAGCGTGTCTTCCAGTGCATCCAAGATCATGGCATAATGGTTAAGCAACTGCGAGAGGCAGAAGCGCTCTGCTCTAAATCCATGCTGCCCTGATGTGTGCAGTTGTTGTGATTCCATGTGATTGGCGATCTTCTCTGGACTCCCTCAGAGATTTTGATAACTTGTGAAATTAGAGCTATTGTTTTTTACAATTACTTTACTGCCACCTTTGTGAAGTGGGGCAGTATCAGTGTTAATGACTGAGAGATGACACCTGTGTCTAGGCTCCTCCACAGAATACCCAAGACCTATAGAATACTAAGGACCCTCTCCACAGCGACCTTTTCCCCACCTGTACACACCACACCAGAACAAGATGACCATACCTAGAAGCTCACACCCGCACAACTACCTCCTGATCAGTATGGCGGAGAGGTGGCGGCCGCCTGTGTTTACCCTGCGATATTTTTGATGAATATGGAGTTCCACGAGTCTCGTCCTAATGCAGAATGCATGGGCATGCTGTTAATGGCCTCTTCATGGTCAACTGGGGGCAGGGCTACATAATAAATTTTGGGGATGTCAGCTATATTTTAAGTCTCATGCAGAAAAAAATCGTTGTGGTCTTCTATCTGCAGACTGAAAAGTGGTTCAATGAACACAGCTGAATTGTGACTTAAGTATTTCATTCATTTCTTTAGCTTCATTAGTGTATGTTTTATCTCCTTTAAGTACTTTCTATACTGAATATTTTTTTTTGTACTGGATTTTACATAAGAGAAGAAATATTTGGGATTTCTTCTAATTCCATTTATGGCTCTTTGCTCCTGTCTCTCCTGGGCTTTATATGATGTTGTTCACTTGTGCTCAGTCTTCTCCGTTTTCCTAACTTGAGTATTCTTATGTGCTTCAGAGAGTCTGCTGCCTTTAAAAAAGTTTGATATCCGTCATCTTCGCTTGTAGAGGAAGCGCCTCTTTCTTGTTTGTATTTTTTCCTGGAGTATACTTGGAACGCCAGTGAGCTCATCCTTCCAAAGAACTGGTTTAGATCTGTAGTGGTTATATTGTCCTCCCAGTATATCCCGTTAAGTAGATGTTCTTGTTGAAATTTAAGTTTTTGAATTCACTCTCATTATGGATAATGTTTGTCTGTCCCAGACCACTCTGCCCGTAAGTCTGAACCTCGATTATGTTGTGGTTTGAGATTTAAGTTTCGACACCATTATGTCTCGGACCAGGACTTCATTGTTGGTAAATATAAGGTCCAGGGTGTTTCCAGTCTGGTTAATTCAGGGTTTCGCTAGTTTAAGGCGAATTTATTGCAAAGGTTTAATAATTTTGTCCTATCAGACTGTTCCTCCAAACTAGCTCCAGGGACTGCAGTTATGACCTTTGCTACATTCTTCCATTTAAGATGCATCAGACTGAGGTAGGAGGCAGTCAGTCCCTCAGACCTGAGGGACTTAAAACATTCTACTAAGGATGATGGACTGATCACGTTAAAACTATTACTAGCATCAAAGATACCTAAATGTTGCACTTGTTTATTCTTCTTCAACTTGTCGGTAATATAAATAATATAATATGGAGTTGCATGTATATCTATGTACATTAAGAGGTAGATATTCATATATACTCCATGTTTTTTACCATCATTTACGTGACCACTACTAATTTTAGGTGGTACACATTTTACACTCTCTTCCTATGCAGGTGCCACCCATGTCTCCTGGTATAGGTGGGTGGGGCGGCGAGTACTGGCCGCACCACGCCCACGCCCACCCCCATCCGCACGACCGCTACGCCGACCAGCTGGTGGACTCCATGGGGGAAGGGCTCAAGCTGGGGGCAGACTCTTGGGGTGGTCCGGCGCGACCCCAGAACCCTCAGGACTGTATGAAGCTCTCCCAGCTCTCCCCACATGGACCTCCCACCCCCCACATGAACGGCTACGTCCCACACCATCACCACACTCATCACCAACAGGTAAACCAGTCACAACAGGAAACTCATCACAACAGGTAAACATATTACATATAATATCACAACAGGTCAACACATTACATGTAACTCATCACAACAGATAAACTCAGACGAAAAAAATAGACAAACTCCTAAGAAATATTCTGTTTTGCGTCACTAAAAGCGAATTTATCATCCAGGTGATGAGCATTATAAATCATGCAGAAACAGAGGTTATCCACCCAGTGAGTGGATTTGATTCTGAATGTTGCCTATATGTATTATATATATATATATATATATATATATATATATATATATATATATATATATATATATATATATATATATCGTGTCGAATAGGTAAAACTTGCGAATTTGGCTTAAATAGCAACGCTCTTCTTGCCGAATAAGGCACGAAAATTTGTGTATGCAATAATTTCACAAAAATCATTCTGAACCTAACGAAAAAATATATTTCACTGTGTTTGTTTATTATTAATTATTGTAAACTTATCTAAAATATATTTAGTTGGATTAGGCTAAATTAAATTGCGCTTGGTATAAGAAGATTACTTAAGTTTTCTAAAAATTTTTATACAAAATTATTAATTTTTACATTAACGTAAATGAAAAAACATATCTTTAAACGTATAAGAGAAAATGAGTATAAGAGAAAATGAGTTCCTGCTAATTGACCAATTTTACCTATTCGGCACGACTATATATATATATATATATATATATATATATATATATATATATATATATATATATATATATATATATATATATATATATATATACATACACACACACACACACATATGTATGTACGACCACTGATTTCTCTCTTTCCTACACAGGGATTCAACACCTTTGAGGACTTTCATCGGTTTGGTGGTCACAACCCGCACGGAGCAGCCTTCCCACACCCGCCCACTCCACATCCACCTACGCCCCACCCGCCCACACCGCACCAGGACAAGATGACCACGCCTACACGCCCACACCCGCACAACAACTACTCCCTGACCAGTCTACAGGTATGGAGGCGAGGTGGCGGCCGCTTGTGTTGACTCTTATGATAATTGTGCATAAATGATGAGGTCTGTGTGTGTCTGCCTGTCTGTCTCGTTGTTATCGTAGTGCGTCACTATCGTTCCCATACCCTCACTGGCCCAGTATCTCGCGCTTCTTGTGCCATGACCCACATGCCTACCACCAACCCACACGCCCACTCACACCTACACACAGTCTTCACACAGATACTACTTATAGATATTACCTCTTTCCTCCTTTCCCCTAACTTCTACCTCTACTTCTCTTCATTCATTCCTCGCATGTCTTTGTCTCTTCCTTTCCACTCACTCACCCATACCATATCCATAATCCCATCCCCACTCCACTCTTCTTCCATTACTCCCCAATAGCATCGATCCCATCCCTATCCTTCCCCGAGTTCATCCCGTCTCTTCACTGACCCCACAGCTGAGCCCCTTCCCCCCCTCCCCCTCTATCATACAGTGTCCCAGACTCCATCCTGCTTATATATCTTACCCCACCCAGCATTCAACCAACCCAGCTCCACGAACTCCGTCTCCTGACGTACGACTCTTGAGACTTCCTCGCTGTCCAGATCAGGGTTGTTTACCCTTTATTAACTTGTGCTCCACAAACCAGATTTATCCCAACCCACGGACTCCACCTTTTAAAATCTGTGATAGAAAAAAGTAATGAATTAGCATCCATAATTGATGAAATTCACATTTTACTGTAGATTTATAGAGCCAAACTAAGTACTCCAGTAATAAGAAAAATATTATATATTTAAAGGGGCACAAAAATAAATTATCCATTTAGTTAAAGTTAGGAAGATATGTAAATTACTTAGTCTTAGCAGAAGAGAATGCATAGTTCAGTGAACCTTCTGATTTTCTTCATGAGTAGTTACTAGCAGTTACTGATTATTACCAGCCAACAAAATTTAAACTTTTTATCTGGTTCAGACACCAAACTGGTTGTTTTAAGCTAAAGTTGAAGCACTGATCACCATTTTGAGCTTGTTTAGTCTCTTACCACGTAAGAATTTTTGAAATTTTATGATCAACATTTGACTATTTAATGTTGAAGACCCACACATATATTACCTACCAAAGGTATTATACATAGATACTGAATGTGGTGCCTACAGTGATCAAAACTAATCTTTCTTAACGTAAATTCTTTATATACATGGCTAACAAAAATCACAGAAATTTCCATACAGTCATACAAACATATTTACATGAGAGTTTTCAGGGTTTATTCGCTTGTTCAGTATGGTTCTCCCGCAGTTTGGTTCTCCATCACCAGTGTCCAGCAGTAGTCCAACATTGAACTGATCATCAGGTTTCCTTCATCTCTTTTCCATGATGGTTGTCTTAGTGAAATCGTTCACCGTGGGGTTCTATTTCACAAAAAAATGTACGTTTTAGAACAAAACTAAATTCAGATTTGAATTCAGCATCACAATATTAGTTAGAAACACATGTTTTTTAAACGTGAACTGCAACTATTGTTGGCCAGTTTTATTTATTATCATTGATTTAGAATATATTTCATAATTTATCGACATTTTATTTTTAAGTACAATTAATAAAAACATTCGTTTACCAACTAATAGTTTAAAATACTAATTTATGCAAGGGGCCGTTCATGCGCCACTGCCTAGGCTTCATTCACCCCCCCCAAGATGTGTATGGACAACACTGCTCTGTCTACATACAGTGATACCTCTCACACTCTTCACATCAGAATCTTCCAATATTCCCATTCTTCACATAACAGTCTGTGAAGTAAACACATATAAGCAACTTATAGGACTAAGTGTTACACTCGTGACTATTCCATTCTTCACATCACAACCTTTCATTCTTCACATCACCTCTCTTTCCTCACATCGCAACCTCTCATTCTTTCCTCACATCACAACCGCTTGTCCCTCACATCACACCTTCTCTTTCTTCACATCACAACCTCTCACTTCTTCACACATCACAACCTTCTTTTCTTCATATCACAGCTTCTCTAATATACAACTCCAACCCACTCCACCTCTAGGTATTTACTGCTGTACTTAACTCCAGTTTTCACCCCAGAGCACTTCATCCCTCACAGTAATACCAACACTTAGTAACAGTACAGAGAGGTAGACAACCAATTGGAGATGGACATATCAAAGTGTGGCATAATGCCAACAGTGTCAGTAACAAAAACAGTGAACTAAGAGAGAGAATATTAAAGGAACAACCAGGCATAGTTTTCCTTCCCAGAGGGACACCACATTCTGGAAAATAATAAGAAAACAGGGAAGGATTGACCCTGGTAAAAGAAAGTGGACATTCGAGGAGCTAAACAGCAAATACTGGAGGATTCAGTGACTAAGTGCGTAGAAGGAACATTTACAACAGAAGGGTCCAAAATGATAATGCCAGTAATATGCAGCCTCCCACCAAACAGCAGGAAACCAAGGACAGAATATGAAGCAAAGAGTGCAGCTTTAGCCCACATAATGGACTTTTTTCAAGTCACGAAAAAGCCCACTGCGCGGCCGAAACGTTGTCAAAGAATTTCATTACACTGCATTTGTGTATTTCCATTAAGTACAAGTGATCACGTAGTGCCAAGCTTCAATTATTTAGTAACAGTGGAACTGGCCAGAAAAAATAGGATACACAAAAAAAGACTATAATAGTGGAGACCATGAATGTTTGAAAAATTTATTGAGAAAAGTACACTGAGAAAGAGAGCAATCATGTTTACATATGTACAATCATGTTCTCTCATGGAACAGTCATGTTCCATGAGAGTACATGATTGTACATATGTGAACTAGAGAGAGAGAGAGAGAGAAATTGGTTCGAACAGACGTGCAGAGAGGGCAAGGCAAAGGAGCATAAGAATATGGAATATGCAACACAGAGAAGCACGCAAAAGAGCATAAGGTTGGAGGAACATCGAACACCGCAACAGGCCTACTGGCCCATACCATCTTCTCATATCCAGTCACTCTCATATTTGCTCAACCTATTCTTAAAGCTACCTAAGCTTCAATAACCCTTTAACCCATGCTCTGTAGGTCCCAGAACAACTTTACATGGGTACGAAGCAAAGCCTGTAGACAGTTTGAAATTGGTGTACCAAAAAAGGCTAAAACAGAATTAAAACTGCTTCATAGCAATGTAAGAAACTTGATGAATAAATAGGAAAGGGTCAAGTGATAAGACTGAAGATACTTGTAGTAGTAATACTTATTGAAGGTGACGAAGATATGTGAAGAACTAAACAAAAAAAATTCATTGAGGTATTTACCAAGGAATAAAAAATTGTTGCCTGGGAAGAGTGGGATCAGGAAAGACCAACCTACGCTGGAAGATACGCAGACAACAAAAAGTGAAGGAAAAAAAAAGAAGGATTTGAGCACAACGAAAACCATAGGATCTAACAACATATCCATCCCCGTGTTGGTACTGAAGGAAGGAACAGAACCAAACTTTCGAACGGGTGGGGTTTAAAGGACCTGCCTCGTATGGGCCAACAGGCCTGCTGCAGTGTTCCTCCTTTCTTAGCGTTGAAGAATTCCTAAGTATTAAGATCCCAAGAAGTTGCAGTGTCTGACAGATTTGTAGATGAATGGTTCAGAGAACCGACATGTTGATAAATTAGACACGAAGTGTATAAGTGGAAGATAGGTATTAATAAAGGGGATATTAACAACGTCACCACTGGGCTAAGTACACGTCACCACTGAGCTAAGTACACGTCACTGGATACAGGAGTTAATTCTTGAGTAGCTTTTGGTAGAGGTCGTTTAGATGGATTCAAACCCCACCCATTCTGCGGTTTTCAATCGTGTTATTACTATTTCCTGAGTCATGAGAACAGAACCACTTTGCAAACCCATAGTGAAGATCTTGAGCAAAATGTTGTTGATAGAGAAAATTACCATTTTTGCTAAATTGGTCGCTATATATCTGGCTGAGTGGCGAAAGCACTGTGTAATCTGATACAGTGTGTGCAGGTTTGAATCCTTCTATGCAGTGAGAGATAATGTTTATTAAAAGTTCGCCGTTTTGCGAATTAAGCATATATATATATATATATATATATATATATATATATATATATATATATATATATATATATATATATTGAAAGGGAACAAACAGGAGGCACTGGTACCACAGACATACATCTCAAAATTAACGAGGAAGATTGTGAGGAGGAAGATACTGAAGCACCTGGAGATAAGCTTTAGTGAAAGCCAACCCAGAGTGAAGAATAAGAAATCTTGTTTGACAAGCTTACAGGAATTCAGTAGCACAGTTACTAAGAGAAAACGGGAGACATGGATGGTTAGACTGCATCTTGGAATGGAAGGACGAATTTGATTTTTTCACCAGATATTTATCTAAAAGAGAGACAGAAAGGGTGAAAGAAAAACAACTCCATTAGATCAAAAGTACTTTAAAAAAAATAAGAGAAAAATGAAAAATAAGGAAGTGTCAGGATGGTCAAGAATAAAAAGGGCCACTATTTCTAATGTATGTAAATAATTTGTCAGGAAGGAAGGGGGAGTGGAAGTCGTGTGTGTGTGTGTGTGTGTGTGTGTGTGTGTGTGTGTGTGTGTGTGTGTGTGTGTGTGTGTGTGTGTGTGTGTGTGTGTGTGTGTTTGCAAACGATATGAAACTGTTGAGGAGAATACTGATGGGAGAGGACAGCAGTGGCCCCCGTGAGTATTCAGGTTGTATAGGTGATCAAAACAATGGCAACTGTTAGCACAAAGCAACAAAAATAAATACTACCGTATCGCACCAGTTACAATAACCTGCAACATTTAAAAACCCTCATTAAATTATCATTGTTAAAAGATTCAAACTTCCCAAAGGTCTATGCAGGCACCCTGGTAATTATAAGAACCATGATATAAGAGACAAAGCCAAAACTATGGGTAGTTAATGTATGCTCTACAGCTAACTGCCTACCACAATCACACAGAGGGGCAGGAGCACCTGCAAGCAGGTGACTATGACGATTGGGCAGAACCATATAAAAGTAGCGATTCGGTTGAAGGAGCAAACACTTGTGGCTCGTCTCTAGGGGCCACTGGGCCAGCCACTTCCCAAGAACATAGCAATGTAAGTAACTGATGAAGCCAGTGTGAGGCACAAATTTTATATAGAGCAAGGTCGAAGTAGCAGTCTTTACTATAGCGGTTTCCATGGCCTCAGCATGCCGGGGCACATCCTTGTGCCAGGCTTTATGCCCAGTTTTTGATTAGTTAATGGTCTAAGTCGGACCAAAACGTAGTCATAAGTTTATATGCGCAGGTTATTTGTCTACGGAGACCCTATGCCTGGAGATCAAAAGTCAGTGGAGTAAATCTGAGGATTTGACAAGATAAAAACAACTTGTGAAAAACAGGGTTTATATAAAATAGAGCAATGGGCAGGCTCGACCATTCTTCATTATATTAGAATACCTGGAGAATGTGCAGATAACCTTTACTTTCTGCATCTGTTCAAGCCTCTTAATTATTGCAATGCCTAAAATTCTTGAAACTTCACTCACTTGCTCATAGGAGAAAAAGATAACTCGTAATTTACATCAGGAAAAATAGTGGAAAAACTGATTCTAAATCTGCACACTGAAATAACACCTTCATGAGTGGGGGGGGGGGCTTGGTAGGCAGTGAAAATTACCCCAAAAGAGAGATGGAATATGGACACTAAAAGATCAAATATTTCAACATTCTTCAGATTTAAGAGGAGTTGCCAGCTGATCCCTGTCTTCAAGTCAGATTATGTGGGCAGAATTTTCTACACTTTTCACAGATAGTACAAATATTTTAAAATAGGGACAGGCATTTTTTCCTATACTTGATAAAGTGGAGGATAATGTGGTAAAGATGATGGGCCACCTGAAAAATATATTTTTTTTTTCACACACTCCAACAGCACGAGTTCAAGTTCAGGAAAAGGAAATTATCTTTATAATTGTGTGATAGGATGATGTAAAATAGGGAAGGGAAGGTGGGAGGACTGCATATTCTTGGCCTCTGATACAATGCCTCACTACTTACTGATTTACAAATCTACCCTCACTAACCTCTAAACTTTCATGAATAAAGACTCACTTGGAACACTTGGGTATCTTTATTTCACCTGTACAGTAGGTTTCTTCATTCAAATACAGACAAAGACAACACTAGAGACAGTTTTGACGTGGTCAGTCCGTCAACTCGTGTAGGATGTGATCAGTCCCTCATGCATTTTAATCCACTTACTCTTTCAAGTGGAGTTACTGTATATTGAACACCTTACGTGGTCAGTCACTACTTAAAGCAGCATTTGTTTACCACTTAATGCTTAATACCAATGTTTTACCATTATACCACTTACAAAAGTGTATGCACCAAGGGGGTCCCAAGCCTTCTCAGGAAGCGTCATTACTATTAAAACACAACTTAAGTATTTATAAAACTCTTCCTCACACAAAAATATGTATCTACTAAGGTAATAATGAGGGATTAATCAAGAGAGATCCAGAATAGTTACATTTACTTTATTCAGCCCAATATAAAATTATAGAGTTATCATAGTTAATGTTCAAAACAATGGTTGAGAGGTTGAGAGTTCCGGTAACTTGTGGATATACCACTTATGTGGAATTCAAGTTACTCATTTTCTGACTAGTACTTAGAAAATCACCCAGAGTTACTAAGCCTGTCCAAAACTGAATCCTAGCTTAAGATCCTCCCAGGATCTTAGCTAGCTACCTCTAGCTAGTTAATGCTCTTTCTCTTCACACCATGGAGCTCTCACACACAGTGCTTCTACCTACCTCCTCAATCAGATACAAAGATCATAGCTAACTGGTCCTAACCCCCGGCTGGAACCTCTATTTCTTCTCTTCCTGACCCCCGGCTGGATCCTCTATTCCTTCTCTTCCAGACCCCCGGCTGGATCCTCTATTTCTTCTCTTCCTGACCCCCGGCTGGAACCTCTATTTCTTCTTCTGTCTGGTTCTCTTAAAGACGAAAATCAGGATCACGTAGCAGGGTGAGATTATCAATTCTTTCTTGTTTCTTAAAAACAGATATTTGAGAGACAGACCCAATATATCAGAGCTGCTTACAAAACTTCGGAAAATATGAAATATCTTTTAGGAATCGTCAGAAGATTCTTTTGGATTAATGCTCATGTGTCAAAAATATCGGAAGAAGCATCCTCAACATAGAGCTCACAGCTTTTCAAACACAGAGGGAAAACCTGAGCAATTATGCAGATTTTCCATCTAATTCACAAAATAAATACTAAATAAGCTTCGAGAAATTAATTTCAGAATGCTAAAAAATGAAGGCTGAAAGGAGACATAGTCACAACATATAAAGTAATGAGAGGAACGAAGAAGTGTAAGGACTAAGGGAGTGGATGAACCGAGAGGACATAAATATTAACCAAACTACTGAGTTTGCTACAGGTGTAAGAAGAAACTTTCGGGGGTGAAGGTACTGAGTAGAATGTACTAGGTGAGGAAATAGTAGAGGTACTGAGTAGAATGTACTAAGTGAGGAAATAGTAGAGGTACTGAGTAGAATGTACTAAGTGAGGAAATAGTAGAGGTACTGAGTAGAATGTACTAAGTGGGTAGTGAAGGAAAACTCCATAAAAAGATACCAAGTTATGGATTTATTACACAAGCGATTGTTAGTTTAGAGGCTGAGCCCAGAAGATAGAGCTCATTCCACAAAAATTAATATATTGCAAGTATATACGACCACACAAACATAAATGGGAAGAGAAAGGTTTAATACACGTTGATGACATTCCAACAGGCTGTGAGATGAAGATAAGAACATCGAAAGCAAAATTAGATATAATAATCGAAAGTTGAGACGAATATAACGAGAATAATAGCAAATGCGTTTTTTCTTGAGGGATATCACATACTGTATTAAGGAGAAAGTGAAGAGGGGTCAGAGTTTTGCAGAAAGACTCATGTTAATAATAGCATTAGTTAATATCTCAATAAACAAAAGTGGAAAACAACAGAGCAGCAATAAAGATACTGGAGAAAGCAGCAAAATGAGTGATGAGAATGTAAGTACAACTGATTATGGAAGCTTTTAATAAAATATCTTCGTTAGTCAACATGTTAAAGACACTGAGGGACGCGAGGAGAAGACGAACCACCGAGCCTGGATCTGGTCTTTTCCTAAGTGAAGTGAATGAAGAAAACGAATATAAGTAATCTGTAGGAGCCAATGACCACATAGTTGTATGCTTCGCCTACTTGGTTGAGGTGGGGATGGAGAGAAGCATGAGCAGGAAGATGAAACCCCAGTACCAATATCTTTTCCAGTTTAATACAGAGATAAAACACAAAATGAAGTAATCAGTCCCTCTGCCTAGATGCCATTATTCAGTATCTTAGTCTTGATAATAATAATAATAATAATCATAATAATAATAATACTAATCTTTATTTCTTCAAGTACATGTACAAGATATACAGGCATAGCTGGCATCAATGGCACACTACTACACAGAAAACCCCTTGTTGTGCAGAGCATTTCGGGCAAATTAGGTCAATTTTCTCCTCAGGATACGACTCACAGCAGTCGAGTAACACCCAGGTATCTATTTTAATGATAGTTGAACAATGTCAGCAGGTGTCTTAAGGAAACATAAGGTACATACAATGCCTTTAGGATACTTAAAATATGCATGAAAGCCACGGACATGTGTACCAGCAAATAGAAATAATATAAAAACAGCGTATGTCTAGCTACACTTATTTGTAAACGTTGTTCGTGAAAATGTAGAAAAAAGCCAACAGAAAACAAGAAATTAAGCTGAAATGCAAGTATAAGGGAAGAAAAAAGATAATGACAACAGTAAAGGTCAAAACAGCACCGAAGCTGAAGGCAAGGAGAGAATCCAAGATTATCTGAACTATCTGCAACGTGGCCAGGAAGATGCCTACTAGAATTCACTCCTGGCGAGTGCAGAGGAATAAGAATATGAATGTAAGTAAAGAACTTGTACGTTTTACATTGCTTTGATCTATGAGGTCATTCAGCATTCTTTTTCTTTAAAAAAGCATATGCACATTCACTCATACATGCTAACACAATCCTTCTAGAACATAAATAAGTCACTAACGTGCAAAAGATAAAATAGTATCAATTGCAAAGTCTGTTAAATGTTTAACAGTGAGAATAGGAGAGAAAGTGAGAAGAAAGGATGTGGAATCCAATCCGGGAAAAGTGATAATGTGGAGAATGCCCAAGCAGAAAGATCTTGAAGTAAGCATCACCTGAAACCTATCTCTAGAAGTAACTATCTGTCTTATAGTTTTAGAGGCATTTGCAAGTCTAGCTAACCTAAGAACTTCGATTTCAGCAAGGAGCCTGCACCTGATGACGTTTATTAAGACACTTGAGTGTCCTAACAAGCATAATACTGCACATACAAAATACTCAGATTAATTAGTGGACTAGGGACAGGTTGCTTGAAATGCGAGGAGAGGGAACCTATGGAGACAAAGATGAGATGGCAGCTAAAACGCACAGATGAGCCACATGAGCGTTTCTTAATACTTTTTCATCTTAACTTTGGTAAGTGGAACAAAATAGACGAAGAGGTGGTGGAAGCAAACACCATACACACCTTCAAGAATAAGATCGAGCAGTTATGTTTAGGTATCACTTAAATCGTTGATAGTTAAGAAACGGAACCAGGAGCTTTAAAATCGACTCTCTGTAAGCACAACTAGGTGAGTACATGTATACATACGGGGTCAAGTGAAAGACAGTTCAGAGGTAACTGAATACTCAAGAGATAATGCCAGGATGAATGAAAACACACTGAGAGGGGCGGGACAAAGTTGAAGTGTAACAAACTTAAACGAAGCTCCAGAATTAGCCCAAAGAGGAACCTCTTAACAGGATGGGTCGAGTCCAGCACAGGTAAGCCAGTGGTCGTTGCTGCTGCTGTGGCTCGCCACAGGGCCAAAACACTGTCCTAAGACACACTGTCTTGTTGTGCCCTCTTCATATTACCGGATCCTTTGAATGGGTCAGTGTGAAGGCAATAAGCGAGTGAAACTTGCCAGGAGACGAAGAAGTGGAACCCAAATCCATACCTATATTTATTTGTAAATATGGCCATACCTAAAGTGCTAGGGATGTATGAAATTGGGCAATTAATAAAATTTGTGGCCCAGGAGCTGGAGGTTGCTCCTGGCAAATACATTCATATGAGAAAAGATGGGAACTCTGAATACACACAAGTGCCAGTAGAAAACCATCAGTAGCATATACTCCTGCGCTCCCACGAGTACACCACTAACACTACCCCTAGACAAATTTGAATTATTCAAGGTACATTTGAAGCCGCTGTACACCTATCAGCGAGTCTATACCTGTGACTGCTTGCAAACATTTGTGTATGCCAGTGCCCTTGTGGGATTACCTTTGCTACCTTTGTAACATGCTTTTCTACCCTCGTGAGCACACACTCGCAATACACATACATCCATGAGCTAAGAATCGTCCATTGGTGAGTGTACACTTACGCACGCAACTCACCGCCCTACTTTTCTAACCTGACGTCCAAGTCACAGTTTCTTATTAACCTCGCACCCATGCTTCAGTTACTTATAAACATCATGCCCCCACGCTCAACCAGTGTTCTTCCTTACTCAACTCATGCCCCCACACCCATGCCAGTTCCTTACAAACTTCATGCCCTTGCCACAGTTCCTTACAAACTTAACGCTTTCGCCAATCGTTCCTTTAAAAATTCACGCCCACGCCAGTTCTTCCATACAAACTTCATGCTCCATTTTACAGTCCTCTCTGATACTTCTCACGTCCACACCAGCCCTTCATTACAAACATCACGTTCACGCCAAAGTTCCTTAACATATCTCACGTCCATATGTGTATGCCACAGTCCCTTACAAAGCTCTCACCTAGGCCACTGTCCTCCCTCAGAAACTTCACACTGCCACGCATACACTGCAATCATACCTTATTAAGCTCGCCCCCCCCCTCCCCTCTTCATGTTACACAATAACTATGTTGTGTTACTGATAGCATGAGCATGCCAGTTGGTGCTCCAGGGCTAGCCAGATGGAGAATTGCAACGAGATACGGTTAAAATTTGGCAGCAGTTGGTTTGTGTGGAACATATCCCTCTTCCTTGGGCCCCGTTCTTCACCACCTACCCAGTCCACCTTTAGTCTTATGATTATTCGTGATCTGCATTAGAGTTGGTGACACAACTCCAGTGATTTATCACACAGTCAACCAGCAACACTTGACATGTGAAGACAGTTATTTGTATGTGAAGACGGGACGTGTAGATTGATGCGTTACAGGGGTACTCAAGGTGTAAGTGAGACAGTAGTGGTGGTGTAATGCTTGGTTAGAGGTAAGGTAGTGGTGATGGAACAATGGTGATATACTAGATATGTAGTAGTGTTGTAGATGGGTAGTTGTGGTGCATTGGATGGATAGTGGTGGTGTAGTAGATGGGTAGTGGTGTTGTAGTTGACAGTGGTAAGGTACTGGTGGTAGATGGGTATCAGTGGCATGTGCAAGTATACATCACAATGATTCACGGGTACTGGTGACTTCCATCCTACAATGTTAGACACACTCGTCCAAACTTAATTGTATGTAGAGTGTAGCCTAAACCTTAATACAAATTTGTCTATAAATAAAAAAAATGTTGATATCAATACAGTATGTTATTTAATGATTATTTTTATGCCCCACGAGCCTGTTTTGGTGGGTATGAGTGGAGGTTGGGGGCGTGCTTGCCTCAAGCACTCTTAGGGTGTGAGGTGATACGGGTGGTGATGTGTGTGTTATGGTGGTGTTTCAGGCCATGTCGCCGGCGCACAGCGTCCACAGTCTGTCGCCGACGCAGCCACTAGGGGAGGGCCATTACCCTGGGCCTGGAGGCGAAGCCCACCAGCCCACCAACAACTATCCAACACCTCCCACCTCACAACCCCCGCACACTGCCCACTCCGCCCATTCTGCGTCCAACAGTGAGCCAAATATGCTCAGGGCAGCACTAACCCATCGGGAACAACAGCAGCAGCAGCAGCAGCAGTCACACAGCGGTAGCCCTGGGAGCAGCGACTCTGGGGGCGGGCCGGGCACTGGTGGCAGCGGTGTGTCTGGGGGTGGTGCGGGAGGCCCCGTGCATATGCAGGACTTTGTGGACTTCGACACCCCCATACAGGGCGGCCTGGACTGTAACGTGGAGGAGGTAGGGGACTTGCTTATGGTGGCCGGTTGTACCAGTAGCCTGAGACAGGAGGGTCGCAAGTCGCGCCTCACTACAGGAACTGGACACGATCCGACACAGTAGTAACAACTAGCATAAGTTTGTCGATATTATTAACACTAATTTGCGTAGAGACTTTTATGACCTGCCAGTTTTTTATTTCCCTTTGTTCAAAGCGTATTTATGTCATTATGAATCAGATTTATATATATATACAAAACAGCCTGTTAATCACGAAGTCATTCATTCAGAAATGTCCTATTAAATGGTTGAGCTACGTGTTCTTTTATGATGTAAGGGCATTCAAATTCAACCAGTAGACAGACTATGACTTTTATACTGCTCATAGGTCTCTGTCTCCCCCATTTCATCGATCAGGGAAAAGGGCACTTGCTTTCTCTGCCTGAGACTGAACACTTTCTTTGGTCATTCTTGCTGCCAAACTCTCACACCCATAACTCAGACATCAATAACTCACGAAGACAAGTAGTCAGTCACTATATAAATCTCTGTTGTGCCGATACTAAGTTCTGAGGTTACGGGAACGATAATTGCGTCTTTTGTCAGGTTATTATATATTTATATAGGATGTTAGAGTCTGCCGTGTTTGCTCTTGTCATCATATGTTGTGATCTATGTCAGCCATATCAAAGTTTCAGCACAATAATGCCCTTCGAAAAGTACTTCATCAGTTCTGATCATCGTCTATCTGTAGAGGAAAGGTCAAACATGCTTTTCTAATATTTAATAATTGTGCGAGTTGAGGGAGTCTCTGTGGCATGATCAGCACTGGTGTAGGACTGAGGACACTACACACGTACTAGTGTGGGGCCCAGATCTCTTGTGTGGGGAAACTGTTTGTCTTACATAATACAATCGTCTCATCTTTGCCTTGCTATTGCTTTGCTAATCAGTTTAGATTAAGGTTTTCTTTTAAGTTTCTGCTTTTTTTAATGTTTACATTATTATACAGGCCAAAATAACCGCATTGTTATAGTGATAATTTTTTGTTATGGGAGCGCCAAGCGGGTGCATTAAGCTATGGTAATATACCGTCGTCATCTATTTCTCAACGTTCACTTTTCTTGCTCTAACTAGAATTTCACTTGACTGATTCTTTTCACAATTTGTGACATAAATACTTTTCATTATATATCAAGCTATGATTTGATTACAGTAGATGAAAGGTCACACTTATATATAATTAGCAAGCTGGCGTTTTGTGCCTGTTATTAGTCCATTTTAAACATAAGCTTTACGATATTCCCTTGTTGTACATACTGAAGACTCTTAATGTTTCAGGTGATCAAGCACGAGTTGCAGGTGGAGGGAAACTTGGACTTTTCCTTCCCACAAGCCCATCACGGTCATCACATCCACGGTCACACACACGCCCATGCCCACGCCCATGCACACGCCCACTCTCACTCGCATCCCGATGCTCCGCAGATGGCAGCACCGCCGGGAATGTCATACCCCTGCTCGTCCATTGCGGCGGGTAACCAGTGGGTGCGCTAGTGGGTGAGTACCTTCACCTCACTTCCTGTCTTGCAGTAACTCTGGTAATTAACGGCACTGATACCTCTATACTGAAGCAGCTAAGCTTGGATAAAAACATAATTTCAGTGGCTTCCTTATTTGTATAACGTTTCGCCCAACATTTGGCTTTCATCAAGTATGGGTACTTGATCGTAAAAATAAAGGTCCCCCAATGTATTTATGTCTGGTTCACCAGCCCAAGAGAGATTAATATCGGACGTTTCAGTCCGACAAGATAGTGAACCAAGTCAGACCAAAACATCGTAAGTTTCATTCTCCTATGTACGGGTTATATATGTGTCGTGTTCACTATTTAGACTATGTAGCATATCGAACAAAGGTATGTGATACCCAGTAACAGTGGAATGACACATAATATGCATGTACATAGGGTAGCGCCTATTCCATGGATCAAGAGCCCTATAACAATGATTTCCAGGATATGAGTTTTTGGTCTGTGACCTGGGATAAATTGTGCATATGATTTGTGTAATGAGTTCGTATTGCAGTGTAATGATGTTTTTTTTGTAAGATACTGGCACAATAATTAAGATAAAATTGGTAATTAAATCTATGAGTTGGTAATACTGGTAATGATATAAGCAAATTGGTAATGTCAGCAAGTTGGTAATGTGAGCAAATTGGTAGTGTCAGCAAATTAATAGTAATATCAGTAAAACTGTTAATGAGTTCAACAAATTATTAATATCAACAAATTATTAATACCAGCAAACTGGTATTGATGTCCGCAAATTGATAAGGACATCAGCAGTTGGATGTTTTCAGAAATTACATACGTAAACAATTCTTCATAACCAAAGGGGTTCAAGTGCTTATTAACTTGAATTAACGTTTTACTTACCATTGTCCTCCTCCTCAGAAACATACAGTCGGGACATTGTTGGTTTCTCGTACTTAAAGAGGTTCTCGAATCACGTTTATCTACTCGCACGTTTCTCTAGTCACACGTTTATGGTGATTTCTGGATTATATCTATGATTTCGGCTCGTAGAGATGATGGAGAGGAATAGGATGGGAGGTAGAAGGGGGTTAGGGTTATCCCAGGAATAGTGTGGGAGGTAGAAGGGGGTTAGGGTTATCCCAGGAATAGCGTGGGAGGTAGAAGGGGGTTAAGGTTATCCCAGGAATAGTGTGGGAGGTAGAAAGGGGTTAAGGTTATCCCAGGAATAGTGTGGGAGGTAGAAAGGGGATAGGGTTATCTCAGGAATAGCGTGGGAGGTAGAAGGGGGTTAGGGTTATCCCAGGAATAGTGTGGGAGGTAGAAGGGGGTTAGGGTTATCCCAGGAATAGTGTGGGAGGTAGAAGGGGGTTAGGGTTATCCCAGGAATAGTGTGGGAGGTAGAAGGGGGTTAGGGTTATCCCAGGAATAGTGTGGGAGGTAGAAGGGGGTTAGGGTTATCCCAGGAACCAATAAAACACACTAGCACATTAAGTTTAAAACTGCAGTATTAATACACATATAAACCGCAAATAGGTAAAAGAAGCTTATGACGATGTTTCGGTCCGATTTGGACCTCAACGTGCCTTTTCTCTCTGCAGAATTAATACCAGTCGGACGAGGCACTCTGAAGTTATCGCATCAACACTAGTGTTTTAATGTTTCCAATTTCTTCCATACAAAAAAAAAGGCAAATTGCAACCTACACTGACCAAAATCATTCAAAACTTTCCTCTAAGATCTAAGTAGAGTTATTTCAATATTAGGTATTAAGGATTGATGCTTAAGTATTTAGTGTCCAGAGTTAGATTTGGCGTGTTGGATGGCCACTATTTGAGCATAGATGAAAAATACTCGGACATAAATGCTCAAAAGTTGGGCTTGGATTCCCAAAACTTGTACCTGGAGGCGCATAATAATAATAATAATAATAATAATAATAATAATAATAATAATAATAATAATAGTTATATCTTTATTTCTACAAGTACATGTACAAGGTATACAGGCCTAACTGACATCAATGACATAATACTATATAGAAAGCCGCTTGTTATGCAGAGCATTTCGGGCAAATTAGGTCAGTTTTGTGCCAAAATGCGACCCACACCATTCCACTAAATCCCAGGCACCCATTTTACTGATGGGGAACAAAGACAACCAGTGTAAGGAAACACGCCCAATATTTCTACCCTCGCCGGGAATCGAACCCGTAAGCTTAACCAAAGGTAACCCTGGAGTCAAACACGGTCTTATTTCCGATCAGAAGAGACATTTTCCAGTTATTTCACAGAAGCCAAACTGCTTAATAAAACTGGAAGAAAACGCATCAGCACTAAAAGTTTGAAGTTGACCAAGAGAGGCATTCCTCAGTTACTGCAAAAAAAGGCCAACAAAATTTGCACTTATAGAGGCTGGAGAATGTGAGATATTCGGATTCCATATAAGGGAAGAATGAATCAAGCTCTTTGGATCAAGAACTCTTGATCCAAGTGTTGGTGCAACAGTTACAAGTGTTGGTGCAACAGTTACAAGTGTTGGTGCAACGGCTACAAGTGTTGGTGCAACAGATCCAAGTGTTGGTGCCACAGTTACAAGTGTTGGTGCAACGGCTACAAGTGTTGGTGCGACAGTTACAAGTGTTGGTGCAACAGATCCAAGTGTTGGTGCCACAGTTAAAAGTGTTGGTGCAACAGTTAAAAGTGTTGGTGCAACAGTTACAGGTGTTGGTGCAACAGTTAAAAGTGTTGGTGCAACAGTTACAATTGTTGGTGCAACAGTTACAAGTGTTGGTGAAACAGATCCAGGTTTTGGTGCATCAGTTCCAAGTGTTGGTGCAGCAGATCCAAATGTTGGTGCAGCAGATCCAAGTGCTGGTGCAACACTTACATGTGTTGGTACAACAGATCCAAATGTTGGTGCAACAGATCCAAATGTTAGTGCAACAGTTACAAGTGTTGATACAACCGCTACAAGTGTTGGTGCAACAGCTACAAGTGTTGGTGCAACAGCTACAGGTGTTGGTGTAACAGCTACAAGTGTTGGTACAACCGCTACAAGTGTTGGTACAACAGCTACAAGTGTTGGTGCAACAGCTACAAGTGTTGGTGCAACAGCTACAGGTGTTGGTGTAACAGCTACAAGTGTTGGTACAACCGCTACAAGTGTTGGTACAACAGGTGCATGTGTTGGTACAACAGCTGCATGTGTTTGTACAACAGCTACAAGTGTTGGTGCAACAGCTACAAGTGTTGATACAACAGCTACAAGTGTTGCTACAACAGCTACAAGTGTTGGTACAACAGCTACAAGTGTTGGTACAACAGCTACAAGTGTTGATACAACAGCTACATGTGTTGATACAACAGCTACATGTGTTGGTACAACAGCTACAAGTGTTGATACAACAGCTACAAGTGTTGATACAACAGCTACAAGTGTTGATACAACAGCTACAAGTGTTAATACAACAGCTACAAGTGTTCGTACAACAGCTACAAGTGTTGATACAACAGCTACAAGTGTTGATACAACAGCTACAAGTGTTGATACAACAGCTACAAGTGTTGATACAACAGCTACAAGTGTTGATACAACAGGTACAAGTGTTCGTACAACAGCTACAAGTGTTGATACAACAGCTACAAGTGTTGATACAACAGCTACAAGTGTTGATACAACAGCTACAAGTGTTGATACAACAGCTACAAGTGTTGATACAACAGCTACAAGTGTTGATACAACAGCTACAAGTGTTGATACAACAGCTACAAGTGTTGATACAACAGGTACAAGTGTTCGTACAACAGCTACAAATGTTGAAACAACAGCTACAAGCAGCAAAATATTTCAGAACAGAGGAGAGATGAGTCACGCAAGGAGTGGAGGATGCACAGAGGTATGGCACACTGAGGCATAGTGTACAAGAATGGTGCACAGAGAAATAGTGTACAAGAATGGTGCACAGAGGAACAGTATACAGGAATGGTGCACAGAGGAATAGTGTAAAAGAGTGGTACAAAGAGGAATAGTGTACAGGAATTGTACACAGGAATAGTGTACATGAATGGTGCACAGATTAATAGTGTACAGGAATGGTGCACAGATTAATAGTGTACAGGAATGGTGCACAGATTAATAGTGTACAGGAATGGTGCACAGAAGAATAGTAGACAGGAATGGTGCACAAAGACTGGTACACATAGGAATGATGTACAGAAATGCACAGATGAATGGTACACAGAGGAATGGTGCACAAAGACTGGTACACATAGGAATTATGTACAGAAATGATGCACAGAGGAATGGTACACAAAGGAATAGTACACAAAGGAATGGTGCACAGAGGAATAGCGTACAGGAATGGTGCACAGAGGAATAGTGGACAGGAATGGTGCACAGAGGAATGCTACACAAAGGAATAGTACACAAAGGAATGGTGCACAGAGGAACAGTGTACAGGAATGGTGCACAGAGGAATGGTACACAGGAATGGTGCACAGAGGAATAGTAGACAGGAATGGTGCACAAAGGAATGGTACACATAGGAATGATGTACAGGAATGGTACACAGAGGAATGGTACACAGAGGAACGGTGCACAGAGGAATAGTATACAGGAATGGTGCACAGATTAATAGTGTACAGGAATGGTGCACAGAGGAATAGTGTACTAGGAATGGTGCACAGAAGAATAGTAGACAGGAATGGTGCACAAAGACTGGTACACATAGGAATGATGTACAGAAATGATGCACAGAGGAATGGTACACAGAGGAATGGTGCACAAAGACTGGTACACATGGGAATGATGTACAGAAATGATGCACAGAGGAATGGTACACAGAGGAATGGTACACAGAGGAATGGTGCACAAAGACTGGTACACATGGGAATGATGTACAGAAATGATGCACAGAGGAATGGTACACAGAGGAATGGTACACAGAGGAATGGTGCACAGAGGAATAGTGTACAAGAATGGTGCACAGAGGAATAGTGGACAGGAATGGTGCACAGAGGAATGCTACACAAAGGAATAGTACACAAAGGAATGGTGCACAGAGGAACAGTGTACAGGAATGGTGCACAGAGGAATAGTGTACAGGAATGGTACACAGAGGAATAGTGTACAGGGATGGTGCACAGAGGGAACAGTGTACAGGAATGGTGCACAGAGGGAACAGTGTATAGGAATGGTGCACAGAGGGAACAGTGTATAGGAATGGTGCACAGAGGGAACAGTGTATAGGAATGGTGCACAGAGGGAACAGTGTATAGGAATGGTGCAGAGGGAACAGTGTATAGGAATGGTGCACAGAGGGAACAGTGTATAGGAATGGTGCACAAAGGAACAGTGTACAGGAATGGTGCACAGAGGGAAGTGTATAGGAATGGTGCACAGAGGGAACAGTGTACAGGAATGGTGCACAGAGGGAACAGTGTACAGGAATGGTGCACAGAGGGAACAGTGTATACGAATGGTGCACAGAGGAACAGTGTACAGGAATAGTGCACAGAGGAATGGTGCACAGTGAAATTATAAAATATTATATACAGGGAAAGTTTCAGATTTGATGGCGTTGAAGGGCTCTTGATCCAAGGAAGTGAGTCATCATCAGGTGGGTCAAAGCTGACTACTACCCATTACAAAGTGCTGTATGACCTTACGGATTCTGCGCTTCCTCACTCATATCGCTATATTCATGGTGAAATTCTGAACCCATAAGAATCATGCGATGCGTGAGAAATGAAATCAGGCTTGATCCAAGGAGGTGGAGGAAGTGTTGGTGGGATTGGTCACGTAACCAGCTGGTCACCATTTATCACTGGGCAGTGGTGGTGGGGTTAGTCACCTGACCAGCTGGTCACTATCCTCAGTGGGCAGTGGTGGTGGGGTTGGTGACATGACCAGCTGGTCACCACTGTGTTGGGCAGTGGTGGTGGGGTTGGTCACGTGACGAGCTAGTCAGTTATTACACTGTTTACCAGTGTCAGGTGATTCATTGGGTGGAGGAGGGGCAGTGTTTGTGCCCAGCCTGGCCACTCCCACCTATTGTCACACTGACGGCCTGTTTATCCCTCGCCAACCATCCTATATAAATATCACCTCTAATATTAATCCTGAGCCCCGCCGGCCTTACATTGATGATGCCCGCTCCGTTACAGAGACAAATTGTGTGCTAAAGTTCAACAATTAATCAGTGCAGAGAATCGCCAGGGCTCTCGTCCCCTCCCTCTCCCTTCATACACCCCTCCCCCTCCCTTCACTGTATGTCCATCCACCTGCCCCACACCCTATTCACGTCCCTAGGCACCTGACCCACACACCACTGACTGCATCCCTTTCTACTCATTCCAGTATCCAGTGAACCTCACACCCATCCATAACCACTAACTTCCTTCCTAGCTCAGAGGCACCCACACTACCATATGTCCTCGGATCACGGTAAAACACCTAGCTCTGCTGGGTGCGTGATTCTTGTAGGATTTGGTGATCCTGTGGGTTAGAGCGTCATGTGATTTTTGCTCACCATGAGGTGGGCCAAAACGACATGGGTTCGAGTCCTCGGCTAGTCGCAGTGTTGTTCTGGATTAAATACCACTCGTTCGTGGTAATAATAATATATATATATATATATATATATATATATATATATATATATATATATATATATATATATATATATATATATATATATATATATACACACACACACACAAAGAAACTCCAACTTGCTAAAAAAAAATTGTACACAATAAATTAGCACGTTCGGATGTTTAATTCCATACAGAAGCACTTCCGGTTAAGACAGAGCAGAGCTTCAACAGTTGAAGTCTACCGAAAGAGTTATTTACAAAGTAACCAATTTTATTAAAATCATCAATAACTTTTTTAAAGCTCAAAGTGAAAGCCAAGCTTTCTTTTAATAAAGCTCATCATCACTAAAAGAATGAAACTTATCAGAAAATACATTCTCCAGTAATTGCACTTTATCCAACAATATCAACTTTTCTTTATCTATTTCAATAAAATTTCAAACCGAAGCGAATGTAAGCTAATAAGGTGTCATCCTTACTGAATGTATCAACGTTTATATTTTGAAGTCAATAAGACGAGGCAGTCTTTCCTTATTGCAAGGAAATTAATATCATTATTTAATAAAACTGCTAAATTGGGACTAATGGATTCCAGTAACAATGCAAACTTTGCACGCTGGGAGACATACCAGAGCTGAAAATTTGAAGCCGATCAGATGAGGCATTCTCCAGTTATCGCACAGATTGCAACGATTCCAAGATTTATAAAAAAATAGTTTACTGGCAGATCTGTCCACACACACAGATGCCATCAGCTGCACCAGACATTAAATATGAAAGTCATTTAAAAAGGTACAAAGGAAGAAAAAAGCACAATACCGCGACTGAACAAGACATAAATAACCCGTACATAGGAGAGAGAAGCTTACGACGACGTTTCGGTCCGACTTGGACCATTTACAAAGTGACAATGACTTTGTAAATGGTCCAAGTCGGAGAGAAACGTCGTCGTAAATGGTCCAAGTCGGACAGAAACGTCGTCGTAAGCTTCTCTTTATGTACGGGTTATTTGTGTAAGATACTCAATTATATTTAACATGATTTAACAGATATTAGACTTACATAAAGCAAAAACGAAAAGTTGGAGGAAAAAAATTGATGGAACCTAGTAAAGGTCCCCTTTCTGTTATACCCAGTTTGAGTATAATACTACCAAAAAACAAGTCAGATTTAATCCCAAGGTATACAGTGTACCCATTGAACAGAACAGATGGATCAAAACACTGTCCAAGTTGCTGCACAGTAAACAGCTCTACAAACATTAGTTCACACAGGACCCAGTGCTAGCCCTGACTACGGTTAAATGTGGCATAGTGCAGAAATTAACTGCAGTACGTCATCTTAATGTAAGATGTTTGTTAGTGAGAATGTAGCAGTGGTTTATGAACATTGATTGAGGTTAGTGGTTATCATCCTTCATTTCAGAGGCTGTCCACTGTAACTCCAGTTAATGGTTTCCCTGCTTCCCTTTACAAATATTACTGTGCTTAACAGCACGTAAAGATCAACCTGGTGCCATTACCAGCTGGCACCATGGGGGGGGGGACCATAGATGCTGGGAGGATGGTAGGTTTTGGGAAAGTGGGGGTGTTGGAGGAAGATAGGGTATTTGGGAAGGACACCGTGGCAGGTATGGGGAAGGGTACGATGAGAAGTGGGAAGAGTACCATGAAAGGTGTGGTAATGAGTAGGTGTGGGATTTGTGGGGGGGAGCGGAGAGTTGTGGGGAGTGGGGAGGTGTCTGGGGACGGGGATTTACGGGGAAGGGCTAACATGGAGGGAACTAGATGTATACTTTTTTTACAAACTAGATACATCAGCAGTGTGCTGCTACCCTATTCTGTATGATAGTTAAACCGTGGAAACAACAGCTGTTTCGGTCATATTCCATCACACAGGATGGTGCTCAGACAAGGTGTTGAAATGTGTCAGTCTGAGCTGGAAGACTTCAGCAGAGCAATGAGGATACGGTCAATTATTATGGGTTCATCAGCTAGTAACTCCTGCAGAGCTGGAGTTACTATCACTTGTGACTTGCCATCTCTCAGGATGGCCTATCCCATTGGGGAAAATGCAAGAGAGAGGGAGAGGGAAGACCGAGAAAAAAAAACGTTCCCTGGAAGGAGGATGTATTAGGAAGATTAAGATGTGAAGAAAAGGGGAAGGCTCTCGGAAGGATGAGAAGATC
>NC_091358.1:9226939-9294439 GCF_038502225.1 Cherax quadricarinatus
TTGATTAATTCAGCTCTGGTTATGATTAATCAATGAAGGTGCCAAGTCACATTTTTCACAAGGGGTGGGGGGAAGCGGAGGGGCCATGGATGTTTTCACACGGGGAAAGGGTCGGAGGGGATCACGAATGGAGTTTTCACACGGAGAAGGGGGCGGAGGGGGTCATGGATGGTGTCTCCTTCAAGTGTTGAGGTTTTAATGGAAGCTTGACAGTGATTTTATCATATTTTTTTTATAACACACACAAACACACACACACACACACACACACACACACACACACACACACACACACACACACACACACACACACGACCAGTGAAGAGGCGGGACCAGGAGCTTGGAATCGACCCCTGCAACCTCAACTGGGTGAGTACAACTAGGTGAGTACACACACACACACACACACACACACACACACACACACACACACACACACACACACACACACACACACACACAGGTATGATAAAGCTCACGGGGCAGGGAGGGAGTGACATAGTAGTGACCAGTGAAGAGGCGGGGCCAGGAGCTATGAATCGATCCCTGCAACAACAATTAGGTAAGTACACACGCTGAAAGGCATGAAGCAGGAACAATATGGCACAATAGTGTATGACTCAGATAAGGAAATGATTTAGACAAATACCTTACACAGCTTTAAGGTCAACAGGCGTGGCCAGGAGCTGAAACTCGCCCCATATACCACAAATAAACGTTTCAAGTGTCTCTGTATTATTATTATTATTATTAGTAGTAGTAGTAGTAGTAGTAGTAGTAGTAAAAGTAGTAGTAAAAGTAGTAGTAACAGTAGTAGTAGTAATAGTAGTAGTAATAGTAGTAGTATTAGTAGTAGTAATAATAGTTGTATCATTAGTAGTAGTAGTGATTTTATGAAGTACTTTGCCCACTTAGGTAACTTAGTCTCATAACCATAAAAATATATACATAGCACAATACAAACAAGACGAAAATTAACAAACAATAAAAACAAGAAGAAAATTAACAAAGATTAATAACAATGAACCTAAACACTCAACATAAATAAATACCATCATACCAAATTAAAATAACCAGCATCAATTAAAACGTCATTATATTGACACTGAAAGACCCTTCCAAAAGTTCCCCGAGGTCTTTACGGGCACCTCGGTAATTATAAAAACCATCACGAAGTCAGCGGTACATCACAAGCCACACAGGGGGGACAGGAGCACTTGTCAGCAGGTGGCTGTGGGTGAGATGTGTTTGTCCGATCCTCAGTCGACAGAGATTCGTCTTAGAGTGACGAGTCCTGTTGGAGGAGGAGAAGGACCACTCATGTCCTGCTGGACACTGTACAACTTGTTGCTAGTCTGTAGGTCCCACCAGGCCCACCACTTCTCAAAAAATTTTAAGTGTTTATGGTGGTGCTTAAGTTTTTGTTGTCAAATGTTGAGTGACCTTTGTGAAACGTGTTGGATTGCCTTTTAAAACGTATTGAATGACCTTGGTAAATCTTATTTTTTCCCTCTTCTTGACTACTCTCCTATCTCTTTCCTTGAGTATTCCCCTCCCTCTTTCCTAATCTATCCCCCTCCCACTTTCCTCGACTATCCCCCTCCCACTTCCCATGACTATTCCCCTCCCTCTTTCCTTAGTTATCCTCCCTCCCTCTTTCCATACCATACGTATCCATTCTACTATTCTTCCTTTGCTTCTCTATTTTTCCTCCTCTGCTCTTCCTCTTATCTCCTGCTCTTCTCTCCTCTCTCATCTCTTCTAGCTCCTCCCATCACCTCTGTTTTCCACGTGTACACTTTCTAAGTGACTTTTCAGTTCCATCTTCTTAGAAGGGGAACGTTCTAGCACTGAGAACTTCCTGATAGAGGAAACTTCCTGGCAGGAAAAACTTCCTGGCAGAAAGAACCTCTTAGGGGAAACTTCATGGCAGGGGAAACATCCTAACAGAAAAAGAACTTTCTAGCAGGGGAAAATTCCTAACAGAAAGAGCCACTTAGCAGGGAAAACTTCCCGGCAGGGCAAACTTCTCGGCAGGGCAAACTTCTCGGCAGGGAAATTTCCGCTCATTCTCCCCTGGAAGGGAAAAAAAATGAGCACCTTAACTGGCCTAACTGGCAGTCAGTCTCATCCAAGGAACAATTACGGGGCGGCAGATCTGACCTAAAATTATAATCTCACGAGCCGAAAAACACCTATCAGGATTATTAATAAAGTGCCAATAATTGTCTTCTTGGCAGGGAAATTGTCTTGTTGGCAGGTGGGAAGTGTCTTGCTGGAAGGGGGGGGGTGTCTTGCTGGCAGGGGAAATTATGTTGTTTGCGGGGAAAACTCTTGTTGGCAGGGGAAATTATCTTGTCAGCAGGGTGAACTGAAAGCGAGCAGGGGAAACTGTCTTGCTGGCAGGGAAAATTGTCTTGTTGGCAGAAGTTGCCTTGCTGGAAGGGTGAATTGTCTTGTGGCAGGGTGATTTGTCTTGCTGGAAGGGTGAATTGTCTTGCTTGCAGGGGTATTTATCTTGCTGACAGGGGGATGTTAGGGGAATTTTACCACCTTGAATTTTCCCTGGAGGAGTCGTGATTCTTCCTCTAGGAAGGAGGGGTTAATGGAAGGGAGGGGGGTTACTGGGAGGGAGAAGGGGTTAGTGGGAGGGAAGAATAGTGCTAGGGGTGGAAGGAAAGACTGATGGGAAGCAAGGAGAAAAGATAGGAGGGAGGGAGAGGAGCGGTACGTGGGAGTAGATGGGAGGGGGAGGAGCAGCTTGTGGGAGGGAGGTGAGTGGTATGTGGGAGGGAGAGGAGTGGTAGGTGGGAGAGAGAGAAGCGGCTGGTGGGAAGGAGAGGAGAGGTAGGTGGGATGGACAAGAGACGTAGGTAGCAGAAAGAAGACAGGCTGGTGTAAGACAGAGGAGAAAATGAGGGGGAGGAGAGGAGACTGGTGGGAGGGAGTGGAGAGGAAGGTGGATGGGAAGGAGAGGTAATTGGAGGGAGGGAGAGGGATGGAAGTGCGTCTTCGTCAAAGATGAAGGAATCTGATAATAGATAATCGTCGAGCGGAAAGGGTTGTCTCTTTCCTGTGCTCACTTATTTCTGGTTGCTGGGGGTCGAGCCAATCCCTGTGACTCATTTGCTGTCTAAGCTTCAATTTGTGATCCCTTGTTCTTGATCTCAGTCTCTTAAATAAGTGTCCAGTTTTCTGTCTTTCTGAGTATCTTGTATGCTATGATCATATCACTTCTTGTTCAGTCCTTATAGCCTCTCCTCGTATGATTTTATTTTAGGGAAAGCGCTAAACCAGTCTCATTGCAGATTCTTAGATTTTCTTTAGATTTCTGTTATTGGGGAGTGGGGTTCGAAACGCTGCAGGTACGTCTGGAGAAATACACAGTTGCTCTACCTGGTGTTTATTAGGTAGGAGAGGTCGTGTTCTCTGCCATTGTATCCTACCACCTCAGTATATGTGTCCTGCCGAATAGGTAAAACTTGCTATTTTGGCATAAATAGCAACGCTCTTCTTGCCGAATAAGGCAAACGAAAATTTGTGTCAGCAATAATTTCGCAAAAATCATTCTGAGCCTAAGGAAAAAATATATTTCATTGTGTCTGTTTATTATTAAATTACTGTAAACTTATCTAAAATATATTTAGTTGGATTAGGCTAAATTAAATTGCACTTGTCATAATAAGGTTAGGTAAGTTTTCTGAGGTTCTTTTGGTACAAAATTATTAATTTTAGCATTAACATAAATGAAAAAATATATCTTTAAACGTATAAGAGAAAATTTTTAGAAAGGACTTAATTTTAAATGACTTCTTGATAATTGACCAATTTTACCTATTCGGCACGACATCTACATGATGACTGTAATTACCCCAGGGGAAAGCCTGAGTTTGAGTACTATAGGTCAGCGTCACTGACATTTCAGTAGCTGGACTTAACCTTCACATTCCTAAACAGTGACACAAGTAACGGTCCCTTGCAAACGTACCATTGACATCTTCGTATGTTCCATTACATGAAGGCTCCTCCTGGAAAGTGTTGCATAGGTGTAATGCATGTCGAATACAGTCCTGAATTTGAGGTTCCTAAAAGCCATTCTCAGCTGCATTCTCTGTTGCAGTGCTCCTTCTTTATGTTCTTAAGAAAGAAATAAGGAAGATAAAGTTGGTCTGTATATTTCGACCCCCAACTGGAGTCCTTTTCAGCAGATGCCGACACTGTTGTTATTCATGTATGGTGATATGGTCGTTACTGTCTTACTACAAGGACCTTCTGCTTGCTCAAGGTTTGAAGTTTGTTTCCTCCTATCTGTGCTCCGTCACCGGTCTTTCCTCTTCTCGTGATTCGTAAATTTCCACTTGCTAGAACTGAATTCCAGTAGCCATTTGCTTATGTCTGAGGTCTTCTCCAGTATTTAATCTAGTCATTAGTTTATCATCTACAAACAGCAAAATGTGGAACGTTATTTCAGCGTTTCATTCTCATTCTCTCTCTCATATCCACTTTTCACAGTAGTTTCTCTATCTATATATCTGCCCCCTTTTATACCTTTCTTCCTTATTCTCTTCCATAATACCTCCCCTTTCCTCACATGTCTGTTTTGCCTTGCCCTATCCCACTCAAAAGAGGAATATAACACCACTTGCGTACCCATCACACTCGGGAGAGGAATATAGCACCTCTTGCTTCTGAGTGTTTACCACCATCACTTCCCTCCCTCCCAACACCTTTTAACTCCCCAACACACACACTAACCCCCCCCCCCTTCTGCAACACGCCAACTCCACAAAAAGTATATGATCATCCCATTTTCATACAAATCATATTAGCACCGCTAAGATATGAAAGACTAGCCGCCACAGTGGTCTCAAAACCACTATATCTTACAACCAGTGTCACAGTGGTCCCAACACCACTATATCTTACAACCAGTGTCACAGTGGTCTCAACACCACTATATCTTACAACCAGTGTCACAGTGGTCCCAACACCACTATATCTTATATCCAGTGTCACAGTGGTCCCAACACCACTATATCTTATAACCAGTGTCACAGTGGTCTCAACACCACTATCTTATATCCAGTGTCACAATGGTCCCAACACCACTATATCTTACATCCAGTGTCACAGTGGTCCCAACACCACTATATCTTATATCCAGTGTCACAGTGGTCCCAACACCACTATATCTTACAACCAGTGTCACAGTGGTCTCAACACCACTATATCTTACAACCAGTGTCACAGTGGTCTCAACACCACTATATCTTACAACCAGTGTCACAGTGGTCTCAACACCACTATATCTTACAACCAGTGTCACAGTGGTCCCAACACCACTATATCTTATATCCAGTGTCACAGTGGTCTCAACACCACTATCTTACAACCAGTGTCACAGTGGTCCCAACACCACTATATCTTATATCTAGTGTCACAGTGGTCTCAACACCACTATATCTTACAACCAGTGTCACAGTGGTCTCAACACCACTATCTTACAACCAGTGTCACTGGTCCCAACACCACTATATCTTATATCCAGTGTCACAGTGGTCTCAACACCACTATATCTTACAACCAGTGTCACAGTGGTCCCAACACCACTATATCTTATATCCAGTGTCACAGTGGTCTCAACACCACTATATCTTACAACCAGTGTCACAGTGGTCACAGCACCACTGTATGTTACATCTAGCCCACCTAAAACCCACTTAATGTGATAAGCAGAAAGATGATAAAATTGCCACATTAACCACTCCAGCCAATGAAGACTTTACCTGAAGATGTAGAGTGCCAGTCTACAGTGTAGAGTGCCAGTCTACAGTGTAGAGTGCCTAGTTATAGTGTAGAGTGCCAGGCTATGGTGTAGAGTGCCAGGCTATAGTGTAGAGTGCTTAGTTATAGTGTAGAGTGCCAGGCTATGGTGTAGAGTGCCAGGTTATAGTGTAAAGTGCCAGTCTACAGTGTAGAGCGCTAGACTATAGTGTAGAGTGCCTGGATATAGTGTAGAGTGCCAGGCTATAGTGGAGAGTGTCAGTCTACAGTGTAGAGTGCCAGGCTATGGTGTAGAGTGGCAGTCTACAGTGTAGAGTGGCAGTCTACAGTGTAGAGTGCCAGGATATGGTGTAGAGTGGCAGACTACAGTGTAGAGTGCCAGGTTATAGTGTAGAGAGCCTGGCTATAGTGTAGAGTGCCAGGCTATAGTGCAGAGTGCCAGGTTATAGAGTACACTTTCAGGCTATAGTGTAGAGTGCCAGTCTGTAAAGTGGCAGGCTATAGTATAGAATAGCAGGCTACAGTGTAGAGTGCCAGTCTACAGTGTATACACGAGTGCCAGGCTATAGTGTAGAGTGCCAGGCTATAGTGTAGAGTGCCAGTCTACAGTGTACAGTGCCAGGCTAAAGTGTAGAGAGCCTGGCTATACTCTCGATTGTCAGGCTATAGTGCAGAGTGCCAGGTTATAGGGTACACTTTCAGGCTATAGTGTAGAGTGCCAGTCTGTAAAGTGGCAGGCTATAGTATAGAATAGCAGGCTACAGTGTAGAGTGCCAGTCTACAGTGTATACACGAGTGCCAGGCTATAGTGTAGAGTGCCAGGCTATAGTGTAGAGTGCCAGTCTACAGTGTACAGTGCCAGGCTAAAGTGTAGAGAGCCTGGCTATACTCTCGATTGTCAGGCTATAATGTAGAGTGCCAGTCTGTAAAGTGGCAGGCTATAATGCAGAGTGGCAGGCTATAGTATAGAACAGCAGCTACAGTGTAGAGTGCCAGGCTAAAGTGTAGAGTGTCAGCCTAGTGTACAGTGTCATTGTAGTGTGTCAGCCTAGTGTAGTGGAGAATTAAGTGTGGAATAAGGAACGAAGAAAAAACGGGGGAGGGGATAAGAAGGGCGGAAAAAGAGCATGATAAGAAGTGAATGGCATAGGCGAGTTAAAATAACGGGGAAGGAAAACTAAAGGAAAATGAGGATGAGAGAGTAGAGGAGGATAAAGGGAAGGGAAACGTGGGGAGGATGAGAAAAGAAGGAAGGATAAAGAAAGGGAGAATATGGTAAAAAAAAGAGGAGATAACCCTGCCACTTTATCCACTACTTTCCCCACCACAGTTACTTCCCCCACCACCGTAACTTCCCCACCACCGTTACTTCCCCCACCACCGTTACTTCCCCCACCACCGTAACTTCCCCACCACCGTTACCTTCCTCACCACCGTCACTTTCCCACCACCGTCACTTCCCCCACCAACCCCATGTTTTAAGCTAGAGGTTCTTGACTTCACACAAATTTCACCTTTACCGACATTTGAATTCCTCGCCATCTCCTCTTCTTCCTCTTCCGCTTTTCTTTTTTTCCTCTCTTTTACATCCTCCTCCCTTTTTCATTTTCGTTCTTATCCTTTTCCTCCTCATCCTCCTCCCTCCCCCTCCCTCTCTCTCGCTCGCCTTAGTTCATTCTTACCCTCCATTCCTCACTCTTCTTTCACTTTGCACTCTTACATCACTTCTCCCTTCATTCTTTTCCATCATTCTCTTCCCTTATTCTTTTTCCTTATTCTTCATTTAACCGCTCATACTTTGTTCTTTAACCTCATGCTTCATGTCTCAAGTTATTCCATCACCTCACCACCCATGTATCATGTTACATCACCTCACCACTCACTTCAATATTTACATTACCTTATCCTGCATCGCACATGCCGCCTCTCCTCCACATCCCTCACCTCATCCAACATGACCCCCTCACCTCTCCATCTTCATGGCACCCCGAAAAGGAAGGCAGATCCAGGCCCTCACAGGGCCATTTTCCCTCATCCATTTTCGTTAATTTCGACTCATTTCTATTCTTATTATCCTCCCATATATTCGCCCGTCCATCAGTCCCCCATTTTCTTTATCGCTGGCTTCTTTGACGCTCACAATTTACTGCGTACTTAACATGCGTCGTCCCGGCCCCTAGCCTGCTCAAGTAAGGCTCCTTTACGCCACGTATATCACCCCCTTTATACCCCTCCCTTGCCCTTCACCTCTCCCTTACCCCCTTCCCCTAGCCTGCCCAACTAAGGCTCCTTTACGCCACGTATATCACCCCTTTGCTACCCCTTCTTTGCCCTTCACCTCTCCCTTATCAGCTCCCCCTCCATGAGAGCTGGAAGTCCTACACAGGGAGGGGAAGAGCTTTTTCCGGGGGTAATTCTTCGTCTGGAAGGTAAAAGTGGTGCATGGAGGAAGCACAAGCCTGAGGAGATGAGGGAGGAGGCGACTGAAGTGCTGGGGAGGAGCTGACTGAGGATGCTGGGGAAGCAGCTAATGATCCTCAGGAGATGGAGGAACAGTTGGGAGGGGAAGTATTATTGTGAGGGAGATGAGACATGAGATAAGGACAATAATAAACAGGTGGTAAAGGGGAAAGTGTATACCTTTGATATACCTTCGATTGATTTGGAGAATTTTCTTACTCTCGGAACCCGGCCTTGGACCAACCTTGTCTGGTCAACAAGGCTGTTGCTGCTGGCTGCCTGCTGACCCACATATCCAGCACAGTCTGGTTGGTCTGGCACGTGAAGGCATGTGTTTAGTGTCGTCTTCAAAGACTTATACTCTTGTCCCAGCAGTGTTTCTGATATCTTGTGGTAAAGTGTTTAATAGTCTAGGACCACAGATGTTGATACAGTGTTCTCTTATTGTACCCACTGCACCTCTGCTTTTCACCAGGTTTATTTTACATTTTCTCGTATATCTCTCACGCTAGTATAACAGTGTAGAGCCGGCCTCTAAGCATGTACAGAGACTCTAGTAGTTTGGGTCAATAGGTCTTCCTCTCTGGAGTTTACCTACCTGGAGGATATTCCGGGGATCAACGCCCCTGCGACTCTGTCCATGACCAGGCCTCCCGGTGGATCAGGGCCTGATTAGCTAGGCTGTTACTGCTGGCCGCACGTAGTCCAACGTACGAACCACAGCCCAGTTGATCAGGCACTGACTTTAGGTATCTGTCCAGTTCCCTCTTGGAGACAAACAGGGGTCTATTGGTAATTCCCCTTATGGCTGATAACTTCGAAGCATCGTGAAAAGAGGGAAGAAAATTGACAAAAGATTTTCTTGTGGCAGCCAGATATAGGGAGAAGACGACGACAAATTTTGAAACAATCAGAGCAGAAGTGTAGCAGACACACGGAACACCACTAACCTAAGTTCACTGTGAGTTTATGTTATTGTATTGGTGGGGAAACACCTAGGGAATATTAGCTATTTAGGTCTGTTCCGGAAGGGAGGATAGCTCCAACACCTCGGATCAAGAGCCCTTCAGAACTACCTCTCTCTCTCTCTTTCTTTTTAGTGTATGATATGTCGTGTAGATTTTCCTTAGTGTTTGAATTCATTCCTCATCCATCAATAATTCGTTCGTCATCCATCCCCTCGTTCAGTCGTCCGTCACTCATTCGTCAGCCATCCGTCCCGTCATTCGTTCATAATAGAACCACCTGATCACCCATCCATCATTACATGCGTGCAATGGTTCTTTTGACATAATGCTTGCATTTGAAGTTGATCTAATTTAGACTGATTTAGTTCAGATTTGTCCGATTTTCGACGGAGATGTGAGCGAGCGCGGTAAACAAGGTTACTGGAGTCCTTCCACATTACTCCATGCAATTTATTAACTTTCAGAAAACCTATTTAGGGCTCGAGATTGACAGCAGAGTTGCCCCTTCACACCCCTACCCTACCCCCTTCTTCAGCTCTCTCTCTCTGTCACACACACACACACACACACACACACACACACACACACACACACACAAACCTTCAAACCTTCTCGAGTTCTATGACAAAGTGGGGTGGGATGATTGCATTTTCTTGGACTGTAAGAAGGCCTTCGACACAGTTCCTCACAAGCGACTAGTGTAGAAACTAGAGGATCAGGCGTGTATAACAGGAAGGGCACTGCAATGGATCAGAGAATATCTGACAGGGAAGCAACAACGAGTCATGGTACGGGATGAGGTATCACAGTGGGCACCTGTGACGAGCGGGGTCCCACAGGGGTCGGTCCTAGGACCAATGCTATTTCTGGTATATGTGAATGACATGATGGAAGGGATAGACTCAGAGGTGTCCCTGTTCGCAGGTGATGTGAAGTTAATGAGGAGAATTAAATCAGATGCGGACCAGGCAGGACTTCAAAGAGACCTGGACAGGCTGGACACGTGGTCCAGCAACTGGCTTCTTGAATTCAACCCTGCCAAATGCAAAGTCAGGAAGATCGGAGAAGGGCAAAGAAGAACGCAGACAAGAGTATAGACTAGGTGGCCAAGGACTGCAAACCTCGCTCAAGGAAAAAGATCTTGGGGTGACCATAACACCGAGCATGTCTCCGGAGGCACACATCAACCAGATAACTGCTGCAGCATACGGGCGCCTGGCAAACCTGAGAATAGCGTTCCGATACCTTAGAAAGGAATCGTTCAAGACACTGTACACTGTGTACATCAGGCCCATACTGGAGTATGCAGCACCAGTTTGGAACCCACGCCTGGTCAAACACGTCAAGAAATTAGAGAAAGTGCAAAGGTTAAAAAACAAGGCTAGTTCCGGAGCTCAGGGGTATGTCCTACGAAGAAAGATTGAGGGAAATCGGACTGACGACATTGGAGGACAGGCGGGTCAGGGGAGACATAATAACGACATACAAAATACTGTGTGGAATAGATAAGGTAGACAGAGACAGGTTGTTCCAGAGAGGGGACGCAGAAACAAGGGGTCACAATTGGAAGCTGAAGAGTCAGAGGGATGTTAGGAAGTATTTCTTCAGTCATAGAGTCGTCAGGAAGTGGAATAGCCTAACAAGTGATGTAGTGGAGGCAGGAACCATACATAGCTTTAAGACGAGGTATGACAAAGCTCTGGAAGCAGAGAGAGGACCTAGTAGCGATCAGTGAAGAGGCGGGGCCAGGAGCTGAGTATCGACCCCTGCAACCACAATTGAGTACACACACACGCATACACACACACACACACACACACACACACACACACACACACACACACACACACACACACACACACACACACGCACCCCCCCCCCCTCCCACACACACACACTCACTAAACTAATTTTGTTATTGTGTATGCCAAGCTTTCGACAGTTCCTTGTGTTTCTTCTTCTCCCCCTTCCTCTTCTCTTCCTTCTCCTCCTTCATCATCATCTCCATTTACTTATCTTCTCCTCACCATCAGATTGTTGGTTCACCGCTGTCAGCGGTCACATTGTGAACCTGACACCCAGAATCACTATCAACGCGCTAAGATTGAACCTCTCTGTCTAGAGTGAGGTATTTACAAAATCCTCATTGAACCTTTCTAAGATGAGGTATTTATAAGTTATCGTTGAACCTCTTAAGTTCAAGTCGCGCTAAAAAGTTCTTCTTTAAACGTAGTTTCTTAAGGTGACGAAGTGTTGGAAATCCTGGTTAAGCAGAAGTTGAACGAGGTGGTTCCCAAGTTGTGTCTGGGGCGCTGGGTGAAAAAGAACATTTAAAATGTGTCGTTGGGGAGGAGTGAGTTAATAATGAGTTAGGTTAATTTTTTTTATCTCGAATCTTTCTGCTACACTGCTGGCGGAGTGGTGAGCCATGGTACCATGATGGTACTACCTGGAGGTTATTCCGGGGATCAACGCCCCCGCGGCCCGGTCCATGACCAGGCCTCCCGATGGATCAGGGCCTGATCAACCAGGGTGTTACTGCTGGCCGCACGCAGTCCAACGTACGAGCCACAGCCCGGCTGATCCGGCACTGACTTTAGGTATCTGTCCAGCTCTCTCTTGAAGGCAGCCAGGGGCTTATTGGTAATTCCCCTAATGCTTGATGGGAGGCTGTTGAACAGTCTTGGGCCCCGGACACTTATGGTGTTTTCCCTTAGTGTACCAATGGCGCCCCTACTTTTAATTGGGGACATTTTGCATCGCCTGCCCAGTCTTTTACTTTCGTAGGGAGTGATTTCTGTGTGTAGATTTGGGACCATTCCTTCCAGGATTTTCCAAGTGTAGATTATGATATATCTCTCCCTCCTGCGTTCCAACGAGTACAAGTCAAGTGCTTCCAAGCGTTCCCAGTAGTTAAGGTGCTTGACAGAACTTATACGTGCAGTAAAGGATCTCTGTACACTCTAGCATGGTAATAGTAGGAGCAATGTACCATACGGCAGACTCACTCTTGAGTATTCGGCGCCAGTGTGGAACCACCACCACCTAGCAGATGAAATAAATGTACAACACCTGAGTTGGCTCTTTTTTCACTTCAGTACAAAAATTATGAACTGAGAGAGTGGAAGATGATGTAAACAGTCCCTTAGTCATCACAGGTGTGTAGTCCCGTAGCCTTCATCAGTCTGAAGCAAAATCATTATACACAGTGCATTATTATTTATTGGGGGCACTAAATCCGCGGGAATTATACAGCCCCGGGGGGGGGGATTGGAAGGGATCCAAGTTCAATTGAGGGAACTGGTGCACAGATCTAATTCTCTAGATCAAGAACCTCTCACCAGCATCAAGGAACTTCCTCAAAATGGTTATAACTATGACCATAATTTTTAAAGAAGTGGACCGGTAAGCCAGTGGAAGGCCTCGGTCAGATGACCAAAAGCTTCAGTGGCTAAGACCCGCGTCAGGTAACACTTGTTCTGTTTCCTGACAAACCTTACCTAACCTAACCTTGAAGGGAATACAAAGTGCAAAGGAGAGCATCAGGCTTGGTGCCTGTGTGTGAGAAAGAATGTTTTACGCCTTACGCCACTGGACGAGCAAGAACACGAGGGGATATGATATCAACGTACAGAATACTGCAGGTATGAACGGGTCAAACAAGGATAGTCTAAGAGGCGGGCAACCAGAACAAGAGGCCATGGTTAGAAATTACACATTTAAAGGAGCCTCGGGATATTACGAAGTGTTTCTTCAACAGTGAAAAAAAATGCTGGATACTGACACGCTGGAAGTGAACTCAATACAAGGGTTCAAAAAGAAGGATGATAGTGTTCATTTACTTAGTTGATGAAGAGGGAAGAGGTAGGAACAAATGCTGGAGTTCACCCCCCAACCCCCAACAACCTCAACTAGGCTCCTGTTACCGAGGATACACACTGCCGACAAGTTGAGTTGGTAAATAACACGCATGCGCAACACTTGCGTATCTTCATTGCCGAAACGATTCGCCTGCGCAGCAGGTTCCTTCAGCCGAATTCAGGCGAAAATAATACCGAAGATAACAGAAGAAATACTGGCGAAACGTTTCGGCAAGAAACACAAGCAAGTGTTGCTTATTCATAAAACATGATAAACACACATATTCACGCAGGAAAGGTGTCGACTGTAGAAACATTCAAGTGCTCTACGATCCATACGGATTTAGCGCAGGTTGTTTAATAATAATCTGGTGTCTGTCAGTCTCATATACATTAATATATTCTACAGCCACTAACCTATAAACACTAATATATATTTCCAAGGTCACATTTCAAGAGATTTTGAAGCCTATATGTTTATAGAACCTGGAACAGAACGAATATAAATATATATATATATATATATATATATATATATATATATATATATATATATATATATATATATATATATTGTGCCATTATATTCATGTTTGTTTTTTCTGTTTATTAATAAATGTTCACATAGAATATAAAATATATAGGGGGTGGTAGGAGAAAAAAATATTCAAACAGCTCAGGGGAGAACCTTGAGTTTTCCATGAGGTACGTTTATTGTCTTCTCTGAGGATGAGGGTCCCCATTCCAGCTCTAGAGGTGGTATTTCCCTATATATATATATATATATATATATATATATATATATATATATATATATATATATATATATATATATATATATATATATATATATATATATATGCCGAATATGTAAAACTGGTCAATTAGCAAGAACTCATTTAAAATTAAGTTTTTTCTGAAATTTTCTCTTATACGTTTAAAGATATATTTTTTCATTGATGTTAATGTGAAAAATTACAATTTTGCACCAAATGAATCTTAGAAACCTTACCTAACCTTATTCTAACAAGCGCAATTTATTTTAGCCTAACTCAACTAAATATATTTTAGTTTTGTTTACAATAATTTAATACTAAACAAACCCAGTGAAATATATTTTTTTCGTTAGATTCAGAATGATTTGGGCGAAATTATTGCATACACAAATTTTCACTTGTCCTATATGGCAAAATGAGCGTTGCTATTGAAGCCAAGATCGCAAGTTCTGCCTATTCGGCACGACATATATATGTGTGTGTGTGTGTGTGTGTGTGTGTGTGTGCGTGTGTGTTTGGGCATGCGTGCTTGGGCATGCCTGTGCGTGCGTGCGCCCGCTCTTCACCCAATTTTTGCGTCTCAAAATTTTGTACGTTATCACACCACCCCTGTTCTTCTGTTTTCTAATGCCATCAGTTTTAGCTCCTAAGTTTCTCCTCGTAGTTCATAACCCTTAGTTCGTGGACTAGTGTCGTTGCCATCCTCCGCAGTTTTTCCACATTCTTGAGATGGAAAGCTCCGTTTCTCAAGGCACGATACTCACCCCACTTCTGTCTCTCATTTTTATATCGGACATTGACAAGGACACACATCATAGTACCATAACATCCTTTGCTGATGACACTAGAATCTCTGTGAGAGTGACATCCGTCGAAGACACAGCGAAACTTCAGGCAGCTATAAATCAAGTCTTCCAGTGGGTCTCAGACAACAGTATGATGCTTAACGAGGACTCGTTTCAGTTGCTCCGCAGTGGAAGAATGGAAGAGATAAGGATTCCAGTGGAGTACATATCCGAGACTTAGTAATGATGTCAGAAGATCTCACTTTCAAGGATCACAAAAATGTCAGTACTACCGCAAGGAAATTGATAGGTTTGATAATCAGACCGTTCAAGAAAAGAGACTGAGCTAGGGATAATACTCTTCGAATCACTTATTTTCTCCAGGCTAAAATGCTTGCCTTGAAGGGGACCGTGACGTGTACTTAGCTCGTGGTGACGTGTACTTAGTTCGTGGTGACGTGTACTTAGCTCTGTGAAGACCTGTTTGTGTGCTCTCTGTGAATCTGAACCAGGATGCCCTCTCTTGAGCAGCTTTACCAGCAGCTGAGAGAAGAGCTCAGAGTTGCTAAGCTGGAGATACGGCAATTAACGGAGGAGAACAAGAGGATTCGTAGTAATCCTCCTGTGTGAGTCCCCAGGTTAAGAGGGGAGCTTGGTCAGTGGCCGGGCAACATGGAACCAAGCTGAGGATCAAGAAAACGGTTGGAGAGGCAGAAACAACGAGAAACCAGAAGACTACCGTGGAAACTTCCAACCCATTCTCTGTGCTACCTGACGAATGTGAGTGTTCTACTGGGAATGCCACAACGAGCACCAAGGAAGCATTGGCAGACGTGAGTGAGACATCCCTAGAAACCCCAACGAAGACCATCGAGAACGTCTTAACGAATTCCACAAGTGGTGTAATGCTACCTGACGAATGTGAGTCGACTACTCGGAGCATCACGACGGACGACGCCAAGGAAGGTAAAAACATTGTTGTTGTTGGGGATAGCCAGATTAGGTACTTGGATAGGGCATTCTGTTTGAAGGATAGGAGTAGGAGGCAGAGAGTGTGTTTTCTTGGTGCTGGGATGAAGGATATTGTTAGCCGTCTGGATGACATCATGAGAGGTAATGGGAGCAATCCTATTATCTGTCTCAGTGCTGGAGGCAAAAATGTTGGCAGACGTAGGAGTGAGGACCTGATTAGCAGGTATAGGTCAGCTATAGAGATAATTAGGAGGAAGGGTGGGAAACCTGTCATGTGGCATTTTGCCAAGGAGAGGAGTTGGAAATGAATGGTTGTCCAGAGCAATTGGTGTTAATTGCTGGCTGGACAAATACTGTAAGGAAAATGCGGTAACATTCATTGACAACTGGGACCTCTTCTGTGGCAGAAATGACATGTATGCCAGGGATGGGGTTCACTTATCTAGGTGTGGGGTGGGAGCACTGGCCAACGCAGTGGAGGGAGCTGTTAGGTCTTTAAACTAGGAATAGTTAGTGGTATGGGTTTTGGCGGGAAAACTGTGAAGTTGCAGGGTAGTAATATGAGTACTAGGAGAACTAGTAATAGGCAAAATGAGGTTGATATTGGAAAGCCAGTGGCACTAATTGACAAGGCGAGTAATAGGTTTAGTGGAATAACAAAGGAGCAGGAAGGGTAAAGAGAGAGGAGGGTCTTTAAATATTTATTACGCAAATAGTCGCAGTGCTAGGAATAAGATGGACGAGTTGAGACTAGTTGTTAGTGCAGGTAACATTGATGTATTTGCCATAACTGAGACGTGGTTTAATTCAAAAAGTCGGGACATGCCTGCAGAATGTCACATTCAGGGCTTTAAATTGTTCCAAGTAGATAGAAGTGTCGGGAAGGGGGGTGGGGTGGCATTGTATGTCCGAGATCGCTTGAACTGTTGCATAAAAACGAGTATTAAGTCTGAAGTAACACATACAGAGTCTGTTTGGATAGAATTTTCAGAGGGGAATGAAAAATTAATTTTAGGTGTGATATACCGTCCCCCAAATTTAGATAGGGATCAGGGGAGACTACTATGGGAGGAAATTGTTAGGGCCACAAGGCACGATAATGTAGTAATTCTAGGAGACTTTAACTTTAGTCATATTGATTGGAATTTCTTGACTGGGAATTTAGAATCATACGACTTCTTAGAAGTAGTTCAGGATTGTTTTTTGAAGCAGTTTGTGACAGAACCTACAAGGGGTAATAACCTGCTTGACTTAGTTCTGGCAAACAATGAATCCATTGTTAATAATTTAGAAGTTTCAGAGGAACTGGGTGCTAGCGACCACAAATCAATTACATTTAGCATTGAATGGAAGAATGATAGTAGGGATAACTCAGTAACAGTCCCAGATTTTCGCTTAGCAGATTACGATGGGCTTAGAGAACACTTATCATCTGTTGACTGGGGTAACGAAGAGAGCTATCAATATGACAGTTTTCTGAACACCATACATGCTGCTCAAAGAACGTTTATCCCTTATAAAGAAATTAGATCAAATATAAATGACCCAAAATGGATGAATAATAGGCTGAAATATCTACTAGGGCATAAGAAAGGAATTTATAGGCGTATCAAAAGAGGTGTCATCTTATGAATCAGTATATTGACATTAAGAGGGACATTAAAAAGGGGATAAGAAAAGCTAAAAGGGACTATGAAATTAAAGTTGCTAGGGATTCTAAAACTAACCCAAAAAGTTTTTTCCAGGTATACAGAACAAAAGTCAGAGATAAGATAGGTCCCCTTAAAAATAACTATGGGCATGTTACTGACAAAGAGAATGAAATGTGCTCGATTTTAAATAATTATTTTCTCTCGGTTTTTACACAGGAAGACACTAATAATATTCCAGTAATTAATTTTTATAGTGGGCCAGAAGAAGATAAATTATGTAACATCACAGTCACTAGTGAAATGGTTGTGAAGCAGATAGACAGACTGAAGAAAAATAAGTCACCGGGTCCTGATGAGGTTTTTTCAAGGGTTCTTAAGGAATGCAAAATGGAACTCTGTGAACCATTAACTAATATTTTTAATTTATCTCTTCAAACAGGTGTAATGTCTGATATGTGGAAGATGGCTAATGTAATTCCTATTTTTAAAACAGGGGACAAGTCGTTACCGTCAAATTACCGCCCAATAAGCCTGACCTCAATTGTAGGCAAATTACTAGAGTCAATTATAGCTCAGATTATAAGAAGCCATCTCGATAAGCATAGCTTGATTAATGATACTCAGCATGGATTCACAAGAGGCCGGTCTTGTCTAACTAATTTATTAACTTTCTTCAGTAAAGCTTTTGAGGCTGTTGACCACGATAAAGAATTTGATATTATTTACTTAGATTTTAGTAAGGCATTTGATAGAGTTCCGCACCAAAGACTGTTAAAGAAAGTAGCAGCTCATGGCATTGGGGGAAGGGTGCTCTCGTGGATCGAATCATGGCTCACAGACAGGAAGCAGAGTGTGTCCATAAATGGGGTTAAATCCGAGTGGGGATCAGTAACAAGTGGCGTTCCACAGGGATCAGTCTTGGGCCCGTTGTTGTTTATAATATATATCAATGATCTTGATGAAGGAATTACTAGTGATATGAGCAAATTCGCCGATGACACAAAGATAGGTAGGATAATTGATTCAAACGTAAATGTTAGGGAACTTCAGGAGGATTTAGACAAACTCTACTCTTGGTCAGAAAAGTGGCAGATGCAGTTCAGTATAGATAAATGCAAGGTTCTGAAGCTCGGGAGTGTCCATAACCCTAGCACTTATAAGTTAAATGATGTAGAACTTAGCCATACAGATTGCGAAAAGGACTTGGGGGTTATGGTGAGCAGCAACCTTAAACCAAGACAGCAATGCCTAAGCGTACGTAATAAGGCAAATAGATTACTGGGATTTATATCAAGAAGTGTAAGCAACAGAACTCCAGAGGTCATACTGCAGCTTTATACATCATTAGTATGGCCTCACCTAGATTATGCAGCTCAATTCTGGTCTCCATATTACAGAATGGACATAAATTCGTTAGAAAACATTCAGCGTAGGATGACTAAATTAATACATAGCATTAGAAATCTTCCTTATGAAGAAAGATTGAAGACTCTTAAGTTACATTCACTTGTTAGACGAAGAATGAGGGGAGACCTGATCGAAGTGTATAAGTGGAAGATAGGTATCAATAAAGGGGATATTAACAAGGTCTTGAGGATATCTCTCCAAGAGAGAACCCGCAGTAATGGATTTAAATTAGATAAGTTTAGATTTAGAAAGGACATAGGAAAGTATTGGTTTGGAAATAGGGTAGTTGATGAGTGTGTGTGTGTGTGTGTGTGTGTGTGTGTGTGTGTGTGTGTGCGCGCGCGCACACACACTAGCAAATATGATCCAGTTATTAGTATTTAATAGTCATTAGTGTAGGAGAGTGTAGTGGTGGGCGTGGGTGATGATAAAGTGTGGACGGCGGTGATCGGCGTGGGTGGGCGACTCATGGCCGCCCACCATCACCACCTACATTAATCTCTTATTGGAAGTCGATACACAGCAGTGTGTGTGTGTGTGTGTGTGTGTGTGTGTGTGTGTGTGTGTGTACGTACTCACCTATTTGTGGTTGCAGGGGTCGAGTCATAGCTCCTAGCTGCGCCTCTTCATTGATCGCTACTAGGTCCTCTCTGTCCCTGCTCCATGAGCTTTATCAAACCTCGTTTTAAAACTATGTATGGTTCCTGCCTCCACTACGTCACTTTCCAGACTATTCCACTTCCTGACAACTCTGTGACTGAAGAAATGCTTCCTAACATCCCTTTGACTCATCTGAGTCTTCAACTTCCAATTGTGACCCCTTGTTTCTGTGGCCCATCTCTGGAACATTCTGTCTCTATCCACCTTGTCAATTCCTCACAGTATTTTGTATGTCGTTATCATGTCTCCTCTAACCCTCCTGTCCTCCAGTGTCTTCAGGCCGATTTCCCATAACCTTTCGTCGTAGGACATTTCCCTTAGCTCTGGAACTAGTCTTGTTGCAAACGTTTACAGTTCTCTAATTTCTCGACGTGGTTGACCAGGTGTGGGTTCCAAACTGGTGCTGCATGCTCCAGTATGGGCTTGACGTACACGGTGTACAGTCTTGAAGGATTTCTTACTGAGGTATCGGGACGCTATTCTCAGGACTGCCAGGCGCCCATATGCTGTAGCAGTTATCTGGTTGATGTGCGCCTAGAGAGATGTGCTCGGTATTATACTCACCCCAAGATCCTTTTCCTTAAGTGAGGTTTGCAGTCTTTTGCCACCTAGCTCATACTCTGTCTGCGGTCTTCTTTGCCCTTCCCCGATCTTCATTACTTAGCATATGGCAGGGTTAAATTCGAGGAGCCAGTTGCTGGATCAGTCTTTCAGCCTGTCCAAGTCTCTTTCCAGTCCTGCCTGATACTCATCCGATTTAATTCTCATTAACTTTGCATCTGCAAACACACACACTTCTGAGTCTATCCCTTCCATCATGTCATTCACGTATACCAAAAATAGCACTGGTCCTAGGACTGACCCTTGTGGGACCCCACTCTGACACCTCGTCACGTACCATGACTCGTTGTTGTCTCCCTGTCAGGTATTCTTTGATCCAATGCAGTGCGCTTTCTTTTATGTGTGCCTGATCCTCTAGCTTTTGCACTAATCTCTTGTGATGAACTGTGTCGAAGGCCTTCTTGCGGTCCAAGAAAATGCAATCTGCCCACCCCTCTCTCTCTCTCGTGTCTTACCTCCGTTACCTTGTCATGAAACTCCAGCAGGTTTGAGTCATTGGAGTGTGTGCGCGTGTTTGTGTGTGTATGTATATATGTGTGTTTGCGTGTATGCGTGTGTGTGTGTACTCACCTAGTTGTACTCACCTAGTTATGGTTGCAGGGATCTAGTCATAGCTTCTGGCCCCGCCTCTTCACTGGCCGCTACTGGGTGTCACTCCCTGCACCATGAGCTTTATCATACATCTGCTTAAAGCTATGAATGGATCCTGCCTCCACTACATCACTTCCCAAACTATTCCATTTCCTGACTACTCTGTGACTGAAGAAATACTTCCTAACATCCCTGTGATTCATCTGTGTCCCCTTGTTGCTGTGTCCCATCTCTGGAACTTTGTGTGTGGGAAGGGAGGGAGGGTCTTGCCTGATAACTTACCACTTTCTGGGTTTACTACATCTTAGCCTCGTAGGTCCCGCCGAAGCTCTCCTGAAAACTATGTATGGAGCCTTCCTCTACTACTACTACTACTACTACTACTTTATCTAGGTCATTCCGCTACCCTGACATCCCTAGGATTCATTTGTGTCTTTAACTTCCAACCGTGCCCTCATATTCCTTTTTCCCACCTCTCGAATAGTCGATCCCGATCAACCCTATGAAATTCTCTGAGCATTTTGAATATTGTTATGTCTTCCCTTCCAATGTCGTCAGGTTCTGTTACTTTAGCCTCTTCTCGTAGCTCATTTCCCTTACCTTCGAGACTAGTCTCGTTGTATACTTGTGCACTTTATCCAATTTCTTAACATGTTTTATCATGTGAGGGGTCCTATACTGGTGCTGTATAATAAGCAGTATGTATTGTATAGCGGACAGAAGATGACTTCTTTGGTATTCCTTGAAACCAGCCTTAGATTTGTAAACGAGCATTTGATGCAGAGGTTATACAGGTGATGTGTACCTCTGGCGATATTTTCACCACTATGCTTATCCTTAGGTCTTTCCCCTTAAACTATTCTTATCCCTAAGTTTTTCCTCTTGAGTGATGTTTGCAGCCTCTGTTAGTTTCCCCGAGTCTACACACAATTTCCGGTCTTCTTACTCCTTGCCCAATTTTCATAACGTTGCATTTGCTGGGACTGAATTCCAGTAGCCATTTGTCCGACCAATTCTGCAGTTTGTCAATGTTCATTTGTAAGCTCGTTTTACCCTCATAATTTTTTCCCTCGTTAATTTTACATCTGCACACAGATACATCTGTCTCTTCTTCTATACAAGTCAAATATATCAGAAACAGAAATCTCTGGTGTTGCCCTTGTTTCTATCGAGAACACCTCTTTAAATTGTTTGTTCAACTCCTCACAGAATTTCTTTTTCTTATGAGCTCTCCTCTTTTCTCCAGTTTTATTATTTGGTTATTTATTGTCGACTTTCTGCTGATGTGAATGTGAAGTAGTTTTGGCTCAAACTTAGTTATGTACTACTTTATCGTTCTGAAATTATCGCTCTGCTTCTCTTCTCACCCTTGCATATTCCTTTCTGGCTCTTCTCACTTATGTTCACGTCTGTCTTTTGCTTTCTGTAGTTCTGTCATGCTCTTCCTCTTTATTTTTTCCTCTCTTCATCTTTAGTTGAGTCAGAGGCTCTCTTTTTCCATATCATTTCCTTCTTCTATCCTTGGTATGAAGTTCTCGACTGTTTTCCTGCACTTTCTGGCGAGATACTCCATCTCACCCGTTGATTTTCATTTCTTTTTCCCGGTGCACAACACTCGCGAATTCTCTCATCCCTTCAGTGTTTTCCTCTTCCGTAATTTTTTCTTTTTTTATACGATCTTACACCTGCTGACATTACCTCAGTGTTTATTTCCACAAGACATTCGAAATTTTGTAATGTGTGGTGACTAGCGCCCAGAGGCCTCTCATATTTTATATCACCTATATCGGATGCACTTTTGGTAAATAATAGATCCAGTCTTGCTGGCTCATCCTCTCCTCTCTCTCTCTCTCTCTCTCTCTCTCTCTCTCTCTTTCTCCTGTTGTGTTCTTTACACTGACACGTTAATTATTACATTAACAGCTCTATCATAAACTTTCCAAGTTTTTTGTCCACCCTGTATGTGTGTGTGTGTGTGTGTGTGTGTGTGTGTGTGTGTGTGTGTGTGTGTGTGTGTGTGTATACTCACCAACTCGCCTATTTCGGGTTACAGGGGTCGATTCATAGCTCCTGGCCCCGCCTCTTCGCTAGCCATGTGTATGTGTACTCACCTATTTGGGGTGGCAAGGGTTGAGTCATAGTTCGTGGCCCCGCCTCTCTGCTAGTCGTGTGTGTTACAGGGGTCGAGTGTGTGTTAGTTACCATTTTGTCCTAGGCACATGTCGATTAGACACTAGGCCTGTTGTATATGCACACACACACACACGCGTGTGTGTGTGTGTGTGTGTGTGTGTGTGTGTGTGTGTGTGTGTGTGTGAGAGGGTGTATGGCAGAGGATCCCAGACGAGGTGTAGCGCCAACATACACCAACATTATGTAAATGGGCTCTTGTGTGTACGAATTTATTGCAAGCTTATTTATAGAAATGATATACCGGGTGAATGTAAATTTAGGTATTTGTTATATACCAAGTATTTATTGGTACGAGAGCCGGCGAAGAGTACGCGGCTGTGTTTAAAATAACCCCGGTCTCATTCACACGTTGTAAAACTAACGTTTAACCGGACTATGAAAACGCACTTAGAAATATTAATACTTTTAAGTTGACGCGGAAGTGAACGTTCTAGTGTGTTGCGTCAATATCTGACAATTAAAGTAAGAATGTACTTGTGTGTTGCGTCAATATCTGACGATTAAAGTAAGAATGTACTAGTGTGTTGCGTCAATATCTGACGATTAAAGTAAGAATGTACTGGTGTGTTGCGTCAGTATCTGACGATTAAAGTAAGAATGTACTGGTGTGTTGCGTCAGTATCTGACGATTAAAGTAAGAATGTACTAGTGTGTTGCGTCAATATCTGACGATTAAAGTAAGAATGTACTGGTGTGTTGCGTCAGTATCTGACGATTAAAGTAAGAATGTACTGGTGTGTTGCGTCAGTATCTGACGATTAAAGTAAGAATGTACTAGTGTGTTGCGTCAATATCTGACGATTAAAGTAAGAATGTACTAGTGTGTTGCGTCAGTATCTGACGATTAAAGCATGAATGTACTAGTGTGTTGCGTCAATATCTGACGATTAAAGAATGTACTAGTGTGTTGCGTCAATATCTGACGATTGAAGTAAGAATGTACTGGTGTGTTGCGTCAGTATCTGACGATTAAAGCATGAATGTACTAGTGTGTTGCGTCAATATCTGACGATTAAAGAATGTACTAGTGTGTTGCGTCAATATCTGACGATTGAAGTAAGAATGTACTGGTGTGTTGCGTCAGTATCTGACGATTAAGATATATATGGAAGATACAGTATATGAGGGTCAGGTCCCAGGCCTGTACTCTTTCATAATAACTTAGGTATGGAAGGAACTGTGGAATAGACGCGGAGAAAAGTAGGGGCGCCATGGTCACAATAAGAAAATACAGCGTCAGCATCCGTAGTCCAAGACATGCAGATATCAGAGATGTTGCCCGAACAAATGTACAAGTTTTCAAGAAGAAACTTGACCACTATCTGAAAGAAATACCAGATGAGCCAGGTTGTGAGTTACGTACCCAATCTATCTGCTGACAGTAACAGCCTAGATGACCAAGCAGTAAGCAACTTAAGTCTTCCCTCAAGTCGAGCTTCCTGCGCAAACTACTCTGGAAACTGGTGACAGGTATGCTCTGCCTTGCTGCAGACCCGCACTGCTCCGCCGTCCAGTTATTTATGGTAATTCAAACAGACATAGCAGGGGAAAATTAGAGGGAAAAAAATGACCGAGCATATCTGGGAGCGAGTGAATGCCTCCCCTTAGTCAAGTTATTTATGGTAATTCTAATAGACATGAAGAACAGAAATGCCATTATGTATATGAGGATTATTCTAGGGAAGATAAAGTGAGATAGACAGTAGGTGGCACCTCCATAAGACTTAGGTGAGATAGACAGTAGGTGGCACCTTCGTAAGTCTTAGGCGCACCTCTTCACACCTAACTTATTCCCGGAGTCCATTTTAAATGTGGAGATTTAAGAGCATCGCTGAAGTAAATGTTGAGCTTGACTGAGAGTGACAGGGAGACTGAGGGTGGCAGGGAGGCCAGGGTAGTGGTGCAGTGGAGAGGATTGGGAGACGGTGCTGGTGCACGGAAAAGGGAACCGGGGGGGATGTGGGCGGTGGTGATGGTGCAGGACGTAGAATGGGAAGGAAGGGAGAGTGCAGGGGGTGAGGTCCTGGACCACCAGCCAAGGGACAAGGATTAACTAACTGCTGATTAGTCCAGATCATATTACTGTGATCACAACGGTCCAGCCTGACTACAGTGTCACTCACTACACTCATCACTACCTTCACTCACTACACTCTCCACCATCTTACACAGCTCGTACACCAGTGGTCTTCTATTTCCCCTCGACCCAGTGCAGTAATCTCACACTCTCACCACCTTATTTCCCCTGTTCACTCTAAAGAAAAACTTATGTGGAGTTAAAAAAAAACAGTGAGCTTAAAAATTTTGATTACTTTGAGTGAAACAATGACTAATGTCCTGCATGACATAGCCCCCCTTCCTTACTGATTTGTTTACCTTTCACTGTGGCTATACTGCATATTTTAGCGTAAATGATGAATACCCAAAATATAAAATTGTGTGAAGAGAACTTTTAATTATCAAGATTTGGAGTTGTATGTATATTATGGTAGAACATATTGACAAGTTAATAAAACAGTATGCAGATAATGGCATATTACTGAGAAAACATTTCGTCCACCAGGACACAGTCCCTGGTAGGCGAAACGTTTTCTCAGTATCTTATACACACATTTAAAGTTACAGCCAGAGTTAAAAAGAGGACCATCTGGTATAAACATACAACAGATGATCAAACCTTACTCGCTTAGTTGGATCAGGTTAAGTTATCATTGTATCAAGGTATAGTTCTCTAGGTTGACCAGTGTTAGGACTGTGTCACTGTTATTTAAACTCATTCTAAGTTGGCTTTCATCCCTTCCTTCCCCTTAGTAAACAAACACGATACTTGGTAAAGTTCTTTTATTTTTGGCTTGAAGCATAAGTAACAAACTACATATGAAATGTCATATTTCATATTTTCTTTACTTAATTAAAAATATATTCTGAAATTATAATGAACAGTGTTGACAACAGATGATATTTTATTAAGATATGGGTAGGGTCAACTTCCTTGTTTAAATTACAGCAATTTTTTTTTTTCAGCAAAAGTTCTGTGGTTTCAAAGAGTTTGAGAACCTCTTATTGTGTGCATATACTGGTTACAAAGTGGGAGCAACGCCTAGCAATTTTCTCTGTCCTATTCCATTCCACAGGTGGTGTTCCTCAAGTCAATTTCTGGCTATCTGGGCTGTGGTTCGTACCCTGAACTGCTTGAAACTAGCAGTAACAGACTGATTGATCTGGTCTTGATCTGCCAGGAGGCTGATCTGGGACCGAGCCACGGGGGCGATGACCCCCGAAAGTATCCGTGAGGTACATCAACTGTTGAAATCGTCTAGTCTGAGACTTCCGTAGGACCCTCCTTCAGAGGGAGGTACTTTGATCCAAAGAATTGGAGGTACTCTTAACATGCTCGGATCAAATGTGACCAGACACTGTATGACCCTGACTGGTTTAGTGCTTCCCATGAATATGAGGAGTCATTAAGACCTCAGATCACCTTCAGGATCAAGTAATGATCACTAGACAAGTTAAGGGTCTTTAGCCTTAAGGGTCTTTAGCCGTTCTAGTAAGCTAATTATTGATTAATTTACTTCGTACCTCTGTGTTGTTGTTATTTTCCCCCCTTCCCCTTTTCCCTTTCTCTGGTGGTGCTGTTATTTTTGTCTCTGGTGGTGCTGTTGTTTTTGTCTCTGGTGGTGCTGCTGTTTTTGTCTGGTGGTGCTGCTGTTTTTGTCTCTGGTGGTGCTGCTGTTTTTGTCTCTGGTAGTGTTGTTGCTTTTGTCTCTGTGGTGCTGTTGTTTTTGTCTTTGGTGGTGCTGTTGTTTTTGTCTCTGGTGCTGTTGTTTTTGTCTCTGGTGGTGCTGTTGCTTTTGTCTCTGTGGTGCTGTTGTTTGTCTCTGGTGGTGCTGTTTTGTCTCTGGTGGTGCTGTTGTTTTTGTCTCTTGTGCTGTTGCTTTTGTCTCTGGTGGTGCTGCTGTTTTTGTCTGGTGGTGGTGGTGGTGTTTTTGTCTCTGGTGGTGGTGTTGTTTTTGTCTCTGGTGGTGCTGTTGTTTTTGTCTCTGGTGGTGCTGTTATTTTTATCTTTGGTGTTGCTGTTATTTTTTGTCTCTAGTGTTACTGTTATTTTTGTCTCTGGTGTTGCTGTTATTTTTGTCTCTGGTGTTGCTGTTATTTTTGTCTCTGGTGTTGCTGTTATTTTTGTCTCTGGTGTTGCTGTTATTTATTTTTGATGTTGCTGTTATTTTTGCCTCTGGTGTTGCTGTTATTTTTTGTCTCTGGTGTTACTGTTACTTTTATCTTTGGGGTTGCTGTTATTTTTATCTCTGGTGTTGCTGTTATTTTTGTCTCTGGTGTTGCTGTTATTTTTGTCTCTGGTGTTGCTGTTATTTTTGTCTCTGGTGTTGCTGTTATTTTTGTCCCTGGTGTTGCTGTTATTTTTGTCTCTGGTGTTGCTGTTATTTTTGTCTCTGGTGTTGCTGTTACTTTTATCTCTGGTGTTGCTGTTATTTTTGTCTCTGGGGTTGCTGTTATTTTTGTATCTCGTGTTGCTGTTGTTTTTGTCTCTGGTGTTGCTGTTGTTTTTGTTACTCGTGATGCTGTTGTTTTAGTTTTTGGTGTTGCTGTTGTTTTTGCCACTCGTGGTGTTGTTTTTGTCTCTGGTGCTGTTGTTTTTGTCTCTGGTGTTGCTGTTTTTGTCTTTGGTAGTGCTGTTGTATTGTCTTTGGTGTTGCTGTTGTTTTTGTGTCTGGTGTTGCTGTTATTTTTGTCTCTGGTGTTGCTGTTATTTATTTTTGATGTTGCTGTTATTTTTGCCTCTGGTGTTGCTGTTATTTTTTGTCTCTGGTGTTACTGTTACTTTTATCTTTGGGGTTGCTGTTATTTTTATCTCTGGTGTTGCTGTTATTTTTGTCTCTGGTGTTGCTGTTATTTTTGTCTCTGGTGTTGCTGTTATTTTTGTCTCTGGTGTTGCTGTTGTTTTTGTCCCTGGTGTTGCTGTTATTTGTCTCTGGTGTTGCTGTTATTTTTGTCTCTGGTGTTGCTGTTACTTTTATCTCTGGTGTTGCTGTTATTTTTGTCTCTGGGGTTGCTGTTATTTTTGTATCTCGTGTTGCTGTTGTTTTTGTCTCTGGTGTTGCTGTTGTTTTTGTTACTCGTGATGCTGTTTTAGTTTTTGGTGTTGCTGTTGTTTTTGCCACTCGTGCTGTTGTTTTTGTCTCTGGTGCTGTTGTTTTTGTCTCTGGTGTTGCTGTTTTTGTCTTTGGTAGTGCTGTTGTATTGTCTTTGGTGTTGCTGTTGTTTTTGTGTCTGGTGTTGCTGTTGTTTTTGTGTCTGGTGTTGCTGTTACTTTTATCTCTGATGTTGCTGTTACTTTTATCTTTGGGGTTGCTGTTATTTTTGTCTCTGGTGTTGCTGTTATTTTTGTCTCTGGTGTTGCTGTTATTTCTGTCTCTGGTGTTGCTGTTATTTCTGTCTCTGGTGTTGCTGTTATTTTTGTCTCTGGTGTTGCTGTTATTTTTGTCTCTGGTGTTGCTGTTATTTTTGTCTCTGGTGTTACTGTAATTTTTGTCTCTGGTGTTGCTGTTATTTTTTGTCTCTGGTGTTGCTTTTACTTTTATCTCTGGTGTTGCTGTTATTTTTGTCTCTGGGGTTGCTGTTATTTTTGTATCTCGTGTTGCTGTTGTTTTTGTCTCTGGTGTTGCTGTTGTTTTTGTTACTCGTGATGCTGTTGTTTTAGTTTTTGGTGTTGCTGTTGTTTCTGCCACTCGTGATGCTGTTGTTTTTGTCTCTGGTGTTGCTGTTTTTGTCTTTGGCAGTGCTGTTGTTTATTGTCTTTGGTGTTGCTGTTGTTTTTGTGTATGGTGGTGCTGTTGCTTTTGTCTTTGGTGGTGCTGTAATTTTTCCTGGTGTGCTGCAGTTATTTTCTTCGTCACTAGTGGTGCTGTTATTGACTGTAATACTTTAAATATGCTCGCCTTTCTGATGCTGTTATTTTTATCTCTCTTAGTTTTGAGTGTTGTACTGTGGGCAATTTTGAGTGCCCATCAAATGTACTTTTAGAGAACCATTTGTCCTAGAGTGTGTGTTGCCAGTCTGCCGGAAACTAGATGATTGATGGGATGGCTGAACCATCATTTAAAAGTGTTGAAGATTACAGGATTAACCGCAATCACCAATATTAATGGTAGTGTCTAATGACGACCAGCCTTTACTGTTTATTTACCCTCATTTTCGCTGGGGTGCTGGTGACCAGCGGGAGGGGGAGCATTTTTTTCGGGAGTGGGAGGATTGTTTTCGGGAGCGGGGTAATTTTTTTTAGGGGGGTGGGAGGATTTTTTCGGAGGGGGGGATTATTTCGGGATTGGCAGGATTTTTTTCGGGAGTATGAGGATTTTTTGAGGGGTTGGGAGGATTTTTTGCGGGGGTGGGAAGACTCTTTTCGGAGGGGAGGTAGAAGGATTTTTTGAGGGGGGAAGGGGGGTGATTTTGTCGAGGGTGGGACGATTTTTTTGCGGAGGTGGGGATTTATTTATTAGGTTTAAAGCCCATTCGCCTGCATGGGGATCGTTAAATATACTGTAAGAGATCTAAACACACTGCTACTCTTAAGAGCATATATATATATATATATATATATATATATATATATATATATATATATATATATATATATATATATATATATATATATATATACAGAGAGAGAGAGAGAGAGAGAGAGAATTTTCCTCAGAATATAGTCAAGGTGAGAACTTGGGAAGAGTTTCTTTTTTCATGGGTGTGGATAGTTGAGGTGTGTGCGTGTGTACTCACCTATTTGTGGCTGTAGGGGTCGATTCACAGTTTCTGGCCCCACTTCTTCGCTGGTCGCTACTAGGTCCACTTTCTCACCGCTCCATGAGCGTATCTCTTCTTAAATTTATGTATAGATCCTGCTTCCACTATATCATTCTCCAGACTGTTCCGCTTCCTGACAACTCTGTAGCTGAAGAAATACTTCCTAACATCCTTGTGAATCATATAATTTTTAAATTTAGTTATCCCCTTGTTCCTGTGTACAATATGTGAAACATCCTGTCCCTATCTACCCTGTCGATTCCTTTCAGTATTTTGAGTCGTGTTATCATGTCCCCCCTTTCTCTCTCGTCCTCCAGTGTTGTCAGGTTGATTTCCCTTAACCTTTAATTGTAGGAAATACCTCTTAGCTCCGGGACTAGAAATTGCAAACCTTTGCACTTTCTCAAATTTCTTGACGTGCTTAACCAGGTGTGGGTAACATACTGATGCTGCATACTCCAACATGGGCCTGACGTACACGGTGTAGAGAGTCCTAGTCGTAGTAGTAAAAATCCCATTTTCTTTATTTTTAGTAAGTGCAGACTTATAAAAAAAATATATTTAATTATAAATAAGCTAATTAAAATTATACTGCCAGGACACGTCTGGCAGCACAGTGGCTAAGCAGCACCAGGAAAACGTTCACATCGGCACGCACATATCACTTGGTTTATTGTTAATGTTATCATCCAAATTGAGTATGACGACTATTTTGTGTTGTCATGTTTTATACTACTCCACACTCCACGTATACAACCCCTCTACTCCACACTCCACGTATACAACCCCTCTACTCCACACTCCACGTATACAACCCCTCTACTCCACACTCCACCTATACAACCCCCTCTACTCCACACTCCACGTATACAACCCCTCTACTCCACACTCCACGTATACAACCCCTCTACTCCACACTCCACGTATACAACCCCTCTACTCCACACTCCACGTATACAACCCCTCTACTCCACACTCCACGTATACAACCCCTCTACTCCACACTCCACGTATACAACCCCTCTACTCCACACTCCACGTATACAACCCCTCTACTCCACACTCCACCTATACAACCCCCTCTACTCCACACTCCACGTATACAACCCCTCTACTCCACACTCCACGTATACAACCCCTCTACTCCACACTCCACGTATACAACCCCTCTACTCCACACTCCACCTATACAACCCCCTCTACTCCACACTCCACGTATACAACCCCTCTACTCCACACTCCACGTATACAACCCCTCTACTCCACACTCCACCTATACAACCCCTCTACTCCACACTCCACCTATACAACCCCTCTACTCCACACTCCACCTATACAACCCCTCTACTCCACACTCCACCTATACAACCCCTCTACTCCACACTCCACCTATACAACCCCTCTACTCCACACTCCACCTATACAACCCCTCTACTCCACACTCCACCTATACAACCCCTCTACTCCACACTCCACCTATACAACCCCTCTACTCCACACTCCACCTATACAACCCCTCTACTCCACACTCCACCTATACAACCCCTCTACTCCACACTCCACCTATACAACCCCTCTACTCCACACTCCACCTATACAACCCCTCTACTCCACACTCCACCTATACAACCCCTCTACTCCACACTCCACCTATACAACCCCTCTACTCCACACTCCACCTATACAACCCCTCTACTCCACACTCCACCTATACAACCCCTCTACTCCACACTCCACCTATACAACCCCTCTACTCCACACTCCACCTATACAACCCCCTCTACTCCACACTCCACCTATACAACCCCTCTACTCCACACTCCACCTATACAACCCCTCTACTCCACACTCCACCTATACAACCCCTCTAATCCACACTCCACCTATACAACCCCTCTACTCCACACTCCACGTATACAACCCCTCTACTCCACACTCCACGTAAACAACCCCTCTACTCCACACTCCACCTATACAACCCCTCTACTCCACACTCCACCTATACAACCCCTCTACTCCACACTCCACCTATACAACCCCTCTACTCCACACTCCACCTATACAACCCCTCTACTCCACACTCCACCTATACAACCCCCTCTACTCCACACTCCACGTATACAACCCCTCTACGCCACACTCCACCTATACAACCCCTCTACTCCACACTCCACCTATACAACCCCCCTACTCCACACTCCACCTATACAACCCCTCTACTCCACACTCCACCTATACAACCCCTCTACTCCACACTCCACCTATACAACCCCTCTACTCCACACTCTATACACCTATACTAACAACCCCTCTACTCCACACTCAACCTATACAACCCCTCTACTCCACACTCCACCTATACAACCCCTCTACTCCACACTCCACCTATACAACCCCTCTACTCCACACTCCACCTATACAACCCCTCTACTCCACACTCCACCTATACAACCCCTCTACTCCACACTCCACCTATACAACCCCTCTACTCCACACTCCACCTATACAACCCCTCTACTCCACACTCCACCTATACAACCCCCTCTACTCCACACTCCACGTATACAACCCCTCTACTCCACACTCCACCTATACAACCCCTCTACTCCACACTCCATCTATACAACCCCTCTACTCCACACTCCACCTATACAACCCCTCTAATCCACACTCCACCTATACAACCCCTCTACTCCACACTCCACCTATACAACCCCTCTACTCCACACTCCACGTAAACAACCCCTCTACTCCACACTCCACCTATACAACCCCTCTACTCCACACTCCACCTATACAACCCCTCTACTCCACACTCCACCTATACAACCCCTCTACTCCACACTCCACCTATACAACCCCTCTACTCCACACTCCACCTATACAACCCCTCTACTCCACACTCCACCTATACAACCCCTCTACTCCACACTCCAGGTATACAACCCCTCTACTCCACACGCCACGTATACAACCCCTCTACTCCACACTCCACGTATACAACCCCCCTACTCCACACTCCACGTATACAACCCCCCTACTCCACACTCCACCTATACAACCCCTCTACTCCACACTCCACCTATACAACCCCTCTACTCCACACTCCACCTATACAACCCCTCTACTCCACACTCCACCTATACAACCCCTTTACTCCACACTCCACCTATACAACCCCTCTACTCCACACTCCACCTATACAACCCCTCTACTCCACACTCCACCTATACAACCCCTCTACTCCACACTCCACCTATACAACCCCTCTACTCCACACTCCACCTATACAACCCCTCTACTCCACACTCCACCTATACAACCCCTCTACTCCACACTCCACCTATACAACCCCTCTACTCCACACTCCACCTATACAACCCCTCTACTCCACACTCCACCTATACAACCCCTCTACTCCACACTCCACCTATACAACCCCTCTACTCCACACTCCACCTATACAACCCCTCTACTCCACACTCCACCTATACAACCCCTCTACTCCACACTCCACCTATACAACCCCTCTACTCCACACTCCACCTAAACAACCCCTCTACCCCACACTCCACCTAAACAACCCCTCTACTCCACACTCCACCTATACAACCCCTCTACTCCACACTCCACGCATACAACCCCTCTACTCCACACTCCACGCATACAACCGCTCTACTCCACACTCCACGTATACAACCCCTCTGCTCCACACTCCACGTATACAACCCCTCTACTCCACACTCTACGTATACAACCCCTCTACTCCACACATACAACCCCTCTACTCCACACTCCACGTATACAACCCCTCTACTCCACGTATACAACCCCTCTACTCCACACTCCACGTATACAACCCCTCTACTCCACACATACAACCCCTCTACTCCACACTCCACGTATACAACCCCCTCTACTCCACACTCCACGTATACAACCCCTCTACTCCACATTCCACCTATACAACCCCTCTACTCCACACTCCACCTATACAACCCCTCTACTCCACACTCCACCTATACAACCCCTCTACTCCACACTCCACCTATACAACCCCTCTACTCCACACTGCACATATACAGCCCCTCTACTCCACACTGCACATATACAGCCCCTCTACTCCACACTCCACCTATACAACCCCTCTACTCCACACTCCACCTATACAAGCCCTCTACTCCACACTCCACCTATACAACCCCTCTACTCCACACTGCACATATTCAACCCCTCTACTCCACACTCCACGTATACAACCCCTCTACTCCACACTCCACGTATACAACCCCTCTACTCCACACTCCACGTATACAACCCCTCTACTCCACACTCCACGTATAGAACCCCTCTACTCCACACTCCACGTATACAACTCCTCTACTCCACACTCCACGTATACAACCCCTCTACTCCACACTCCACGTATACAACCCCTCTACTCCACACTCCACGTATACAACCCCTCTACTCCACACATACAACCCCTCTACTCCACACTCCACGTATACAACCCCTCTACTCCACACTCCACCTATACAACCCCTTTACTCCACACTCCACCTATACAACCCCTCTACTCCACACTCCACCTATACAACCCCTCTACTCCACACTCCACCTATACAACCCCTCTACTCCACACTCCACCTATACAACCCCTCTACTCCACACTCCACCTATACAACCCCTCTACTCCACACTCAACGTATACAACCCCTCTACTCCACACTCAACGTATACAACCCCTCTACTCCACACTCAACGTATACAACCCCTCTACTCCACACATAAAACCCCTCTACTCCACACTCCACGTATACAACCCCTCTACTCCACACTCCACCTATACAACCCCTCTACTCCACACTCCACCTATACAACCCCTCTACTCCACACTCCACCTATACAACCCCTCTACTCCACACTCCACCTATACAACCCCTCTACTCCACACTCCACCTATATAACCCCTCTACTCCACACTGCACATATTCAACCCCTCTACTCCACACTCCACGTATACAACCCCTCTACTCCACACTCCACGTATACAACCCCTCTACTCCACACTCCACGTATACAACCCCTCTACTCCACACTCCACGTATACAACCCCTCTACTCCACACTCCACGTATACAACCCCTCTACTCCACACTCCACGTATACAACCCCTCTACTCCACACTCCACGTATACAACCCCTCTACTCCACACATACAACCCCTCTACTCCACACTCCACGTATACAACCCCTCTACTCCACACTCCACGTAAACAACCCCTCTACTCCACACTCCACGTATACAACCCCTCTACTCCACACTCCACCTATACAACCCCTCTACTCCACACTCCACCTATACAACCACTCTACTCCACACTCCACCTATACAACCCCTCTACTCCACACTCCACCTATACAACCCCTCTACTCCACACTCCACCTATACAACCCCTCTACTCCACACTCCACCTATACAACCCCTCTACTCCACACTGCACATATACAGCCCCTCTACTCCACATATACAGCCCCTCTACTCCACACATACAACCCCTCTACTCCACACATACAACCCCTCTACTCCACACATACAACCCCTCTACTCCACACTCCACGTATACAACCCCTCTACTCCACACTCCACCTATACAACCCCTCTACTCCACACTCTACCTATACAACCCCTCTACTCCACACTCCACCTATACAACCCCTCTACTCCACACTCCACCTATACAACCCCTCGACTCCACACTCCACGTATACAACCCCTCTACTCCACACATACAACCCCTCTACTCCACACTCCACGTATACAACCCCTCTACTCCACACTCCACCTATACAACCCCTCTACTCCACACTCCACCTATACAACCCCTCTACTCCACACTCCACATATACAACCCCTCGACTCCACACTCCACGTATACAACCCCTCTACTCAACACATACAACCCCTCTAATCCACACTCCACGTATACAACCCCTCTACTCCACACTGCACATATTCAACCCCTCTACTCCACACTCCACGTATACAACCCCTCTACTCCACACTCCACGTATACAACCCCTCTACTCCACACTCCACGTATACAACTCCTCTACTCCACACTCCACGTATACAACCCCTCTACTCCACAATCCACGTATACAACCCCTCTACTCCACTCCACGTATACAACCCCTCTACTCCACACTCCACGTATACAACCCCTCTACTCCACACTCTATGTATACAACCCCTCTACTCCACACTCCACCTATACAACCCCTCTACTCCACACTCCACCTATACAACCCCTCTACTCCACACTCCACCTATACAACCCCTCTACTCCACACTCCACCTATACAACCCCTCTACTCCACACTCCACCTATACATCCCCTCTACTCCACACTCCACCTATACAACCCCTCTACTCCACACTCCACCTATACAACCCCTCTACTCCACACTGCACATATACAGCCCCTCTACTCCACACTCCACGTATACAACCCATCTACTCCACACTCAACGTATACAACCCCTCTACTCCACACTCCACGTATACAACCCCTCTACTCCACACTCCACGTATACAACCCCTCTACTCCACACTCCACGTATACAACCCCTCTACTCCACACTCCACCTATACAACCCCTCTGCTCCACACTGCACATATTCAACCCCTCTACTCCACACTCCACGTATACAACCCCTCTACTCCACACTCCACGTATACAACCCCTCTACTCCACACTCCACGTATACAACTCCTCTACTCCACACTCCACCTATACAACCCCTCTACTCCACACTCCACCTATACAACCCCTCTACTCCACACTCCACCTATACAACCCCTCTACTCCACACTCCACGTATACATGCCCTCTACTCCACACTCCACGTATACAACCCCTCTACTCCACACTCTACGTATACAACCCCTCTACTCCACACTCCACGTATACAACCCCTCTACTCCACACTCCACGTATACAACCCCTCTACTCCACACTCCACGTATACAACCCCTCTACTCCACACTCCACATATACAACCCCTCTACTCCACACTCCACGTATACAACCCCCCTACTCCACACTCCACGTATACAACCCCCCTACTCCACACTCCACCTATACAACCCCCCTACTCCACACTCCACCTATACAACCCCTCTACTCCACACTCCACCTATACAACCCCTCTACTCCACACTCCACCTATACAACCCCTCTACTCCACACTCCACCTATACAACCCCTCTACTCCACACTCCACCTATACAACCCCTCTACTCCACACTCCACCTATACAACCCCTCTACTCCACACTCCACCTATACAACCCCTCTACTCCACACTCCACCTATACAACCCCTCTACTCCACACTCCACCTATACAACCCCTCTACTCCACACTCCACCTATACAACCCCTCTACTCCACACTCCACCTATACAACCCCTCTACTCCACACTCCACCTATACAACCCCTCTACTCCACACTCCACCTATACAACCCCTCTACTCCACACTCCACCTATACAACCCCTCTACTCCACACTCCACCTATACAACCCCTCTACTCCACACTCCACCTATACAACCCCTCTACTCCACACTCCACCTAAACAACCCCTCTACCCCACACTCCACCTAAACAACCCCTCTACTCCACACTCCACCTATACAACCCCTCTACTCCACACTCCACGCATACAACCCCTCTACTCCACACTCCACGCATACAACCGCTCTACTCCACACTCCACGTATACAACCCCTCTGCTCCACACTCCACGTATACAACCCCTCTACTCCACACTCTACGTATACAACCCCTCTACTCCACACATACAACCCGTCTACTCCACACTCCACGTATACAACCCCTCTACTCCACACTCCACGTATACAACCCCTCTACTCCACACTCCACGTATACAACCCCTCTACTCCACACATACAACCCCTCTACTCCACACTCCACGTATACAACCCCCTCTACTCCACACTCCACGTATACAACCCCTCTACTCCACATTCCACCTATACAACCCCTCTACTCCACACTCCACCTATACAACCCCTCTACTCCACACTCCACCTATACAACCCCTGTACTCCACACTCCACCTATACAACCCCACTACTCCACACTGCACATATACAGCCCCTCTACTCCACACTCCACCTATACAACCCCTCTACTCCACACTCCACCTATACAAGCCCTCTACTCCACACTCCACCTATACAACCCCTCTACTCCACACTGCACATATTCAACCCCTCTACTCCACACTCCACGTATACAACCCCTCTACTCCACACTCCACGTATACAACCCCTCTACTCCACACTCCACGTATAGAACCCCTCTACTCCACACTCCACGTATACAACTCCTCTACTCCACACTCCACGTATACAACCCCTCTACTCCACACTCCACGTATACAACCCCTCTACTCCACACATACAACCCCTCTACTCCACACTCCACGTATACAACCCCTCTACTCCACACTCCACCTATACAACCCCTCTACTCCACACTCCACCTATACAACCCCTCTACTCCACACTCCACCTATACAACCCCTCTACTCCACACTCCACCTATACAACCCCTCTACTCCACACTCCACCTATACAACCCCTCTACTCCACACTCAACGTATACAACCCCTCTACTCCACAATCAACGTATACAACCCCTCTACTCCACACTCAACGTATACAACCCCTCTACTCCACACATACAACCCCTCTACTCCACACTCCACGTATACAACCCCTCTACTCCACACTCCACCTATACAACCCCTCTACTCCACACTCCACCTATACAACCCCTCTACTCCACACTCCACCTATACAACCCCTCTACTCCACACTCCACCTATACAACCCCTCTACTCCACACTCCACCTATACAACCCCTCTACTCCACACTCCACCTATATAACCCCTCTACTCCACACTCCACGTATACAACCCCTCTACTCCACACTCCACGTATAAAACCCCTCTACTCCACACTCCACGTATACAACCCCTCTACTCCACACTCCACGTATACAACCCCTCTACTCCACACTCCACGTATACAACCCCTCTACTCCACACTCCACGTATACAACCCCTCTACTCCACACTCCACGTATACAACCCCTCTACTCCACACATACAACCCCTCTACTCCACACTCCACGTATACAACCCCTCTACTCCACACTCCACGTAAACAACCCCTCTACTCCACACTCCACGTATACAACCCCTCTACTCCACACTCCACGTATACAACCCCTCTACTCCACACTCCACCTATACAACCCCTCTACTCCACACTCCACCTATACAACCACTCTACTCCACACTCCACCTATACAACCCCTCTACTCCACACTCCACCTATACAACCCCTCTACTCCACACTCCACCTATACAACCCCTCTACTCCACACTCCACCTATACAACCCCTCTACTCCACACTGCACATATACAGCCCCTCTACTCCACACTGCACATATACAGCCCCTCTCCTCCACACATACAACCCCTCTACTCCACACATACAACCCCTCTACTCCACACATACAACCCCTCTACTCCACACTCCACGTATACAACCCCTCTACTCCACACTCCACCTATACAACCCCTCTACTCCACACTCCACCTATACAACCCCTCTACTCCACACTCCACCTATACAACCCCTCTACTCCACACTCCACCTATACAACCCCTCGACTCCACACTCCACCTATACAACCCCTCTACTCCAAACATACAACCCCTCTACTCCACACTCCACGTATACAACCTCTCTACTCCACACTCCACCTATACAACCCCTCTACTCCACACTCCACCTATACAACCCCTCTACTCCACACTCCACATATACAACCCCTCGACTCCACACTCCACGTATACAACCCCTCTACTCAACACATACAACCCCTCTACTCCACACTCCGCGTATACAACCCCTCTACTCCACACTGCACATATTCAACCCCTCTACTCCACACTCCACGTATACAACCCCTCTACTCCACACTCCACGTATACAACCCCTCTACTCCACACTCCACGTATACAACTCCTCTACTCCACACTCCACGTATACAACCCCTCTACTCCACAATCCACGTATACAACCCCTCTACTCCACACTCCACGTATACAACCCCTCTACTCCACACTCCACGTATACAACCCCTCTACTCCACACTCCACCTATACAACCCCTCTACTCCACACTCCACCTATACAACCCCTCTACTCCAAACTCCACCTATACAACCCCTCTACTCCACACTCCACCTATACAACCCCTCTACTCCACACTCCACCTATACAACCCCTCTACTCCACACTCCACCTATACAACCCCTCTACTCCACACTCCACCTATACAACCCCTCTACTCCACACTCCACCTATACAACCCCTCTACTCCACACTGCACATATACAGCCCCTCTACTCCACACTCCACGTATACAACCCCTCTACTCCACACTCAACGTATACAACCCCTCTACTCCACACATACAACCCCTCTACTCCACACTCCACGTATACAACCCCTCTACTCCACACTCCACGTATACAACCCCTCTACTCCACACTCCACGTATACAACCCCTCTACTCCACACTCCACGTATACAACCCCTCTACTCCACACTCCACGTATACAACCCCTCTACTCCACACTCCATGTATACAACCCCTCTACTCCACACTCCACCTATACAACCCCTCTACTCCACACTCCACCTATACAACCCCTCTACTCCACACTCCACCTATACAACCCCTCTACTCCACACTCCACCTATACAACCCCTCTACTCCACACTCCACCTATACAACCCCTCTACTCCACACTCCACCTATACAACCCCTCTACTCCACACTCCACCTATACAACCCCTCTACTCCACACTGCACATATACAGCCCCTCTACTCCACACTCCACGTATACAACCCATCTACTCCACACTCAACGTATACAACCCCTCTACTCCACACTCCACGTATACAACCCCTCTACTCCACACTCCACGTATACAACCCCTCTACTCCACACTCCACGTATACAACCCCTCTACTCCACACTCCACCTATACAACCCCTCTACTCCACACTGCACATATTCAACCCCTCTACTCCACACTCCACGTATACAACCCCTCTACTCCACACTCCACGTATACAACCCCTCTACTCCACACTCCACGTATACAACTCCTCTACTCCACACTCCACCTATACAACCCCTCTACTCCACACTCCACCTATACAACCCCTCTACTCCACACTCCACCTATACAACCCCTCTACTCCACACTCCACGTATACATGCCCTCTACTCCACACTCCACGTATACAACCCCTCTACTCCACACTCTACGTATACAACCCCTCTACTCCACACTCCACGTATACAACCCCTCTACTCCACACTCCACGTATACAACCCCTCTACTCCACACTCCACGTATACAACCCCTCTACTGCACACTCCACATATACAACCCCTCTACTCCACACTCCACGTATACAACCCCCCTACTCCACACTCCACGTATACAACCCCCCTACTCCACACTCCACCTATACAACCCCCCTACTCCACACTCCACCTATACAACCCCTCTACTCCACACTCCACCTATACAACCCCTCTACTCCACACTCCACCTATACAACCCCTCTACTCCACACTCCACCTATACAACCCCTCTACTCCACACTCCACCTATACAACCCCTCTACTCCACACTCCACCTATACAACCCCTCTACTCCACACTCCACCTATACAACCCCTCTACTCCACACTCCACCTATACAACCCCTCTACTCCACACTCCACCTATACAACCCCTCTACTCCACACTCCACCTATACAACCCCTCTACTCCACACTCCACCTATACAACCCCTCTACTCCACACTCCACCTATACAACCCCTCTACTCCACACTCCACCTATACAACCCCTCTACTCCACACTCCACCTATACAACCCCTCTACTCCACACTCCACCTATACAACCCCTCTACTCCACACTCCACCTATACAACCCCTCTACTCCACACTGCACATATACAGCCCCTCTACTCCACACTCCACGTATACAACCCCTCTACTCCACACTCAACGTATACAACCCCTCTACTCCACACATACAACCCCTCTACTCCACACTCCACGTATACAACCCCTCTACTCCACACTCCACGTATACAACCCCTCTACTCCACACTCCACCTATACAACCCCTCTACTCCACACTCCACCTATACAACCCCTCTACTCCACACTCCACCTATACAACCCCTCTACTCCACACTCCACCTATACAACCCCTCTACTCCACACTCCACCTATACAACCCCTCTACTCCACACTGCACATATTCAACCCCTCTACTCCACACTCCACGTATACAACCCCTCTACTCCACACTCCACGTATACAACCCCTCTACTCCACACTCCACGTATACAACTCCTCTACTCCACACTCCACCTATACAACCCCTCTACTCCACACTCCACCTATACAACCCCTCTACTCCACACTCCACCTATACAACCCCTCTACTCCACACTCCACGTATACATGCCCTCTACTCCACACTCCACGTATACAACCCCTCTACTCCACACTCTACGTATACAACCCCTCTACTCCACACTCCACGTATACAACCCCTCTACTCCACACTCCACGTATACAACCCCTCTACTCCACACTCCACATATACAACCCCTCTACTCCACACTCCACGTATACAACCCCTCTACTCCACACTCCACGTATACAACCCCTCTACTCCACACTCCACGTATACAACCCCTCTACGCCACACTCCACGTATACAACCCCTCTACTGCACACTCCACGTATACAACCCCTCTACGCCACACTCCACGTATACAACCCCTCTACTCCACGTATATAACCCCTCTACTCCTCACTCCACGTATACAACCCCTCTACTCCACAGTCCACGTATACAACCCCTCTAGTCCACACTCCACGTATACAACCCCTCTACTCCACACTCCACGTATACAACCCCTCTACTCCACACTCCACGTATACAACCCCTCTACTCCACACTCCACGTATACAACCCCTCTACTCCACACTCCACGTGTACAACCCCTCTACTCCACACTCCACGTATACAACCCCTCCCATGTATACAACCCCCTCCACCCTCTGCATATACAACAACACTTTTGCTACACTCCACAGATACAACACTACACTCCACACGTAGCTACAACACTACACTCCACACATACAACCGTACACTCCACACATACAACACTACACTCCACACATACAACACTACACTCCACACATAGCTACAACACTACACTCCACACATACAACACTACACTCCACACATAGCTACAACACTACACTCCACTCATACAACACTTCACTCCACACATACAACAGTACACTCCACACATAGCTACAACACTACACTCCACACATACAACCCTACACTCCACACATACAACACTACACTCCACACATACAACACTACACTCCACACATAGCTACAACACTACACTACACACATACAACCCTACACTCCACACATACAACCCTACACTCCACACATACAACACTACACTCCACACATACAACACTACACTCCACACATAGCTACAACACTACACTCCACACATACAACCGTACACTCCACACATACAACACTACACTCCACACATACAACACTACACTCCACACATAGCTACAACACTACACTACACACATACAACCCTACACTCCACACATACAACACTACACTCCACACATAGCTACAACACTACACTCCACACATACAACACTACACTCCACACATACAACAGTACACTCCACACATAGCTACAACACTACACTCCACACATACAACCCTACACTCCACACATACAACCCTACACTCCACACATACAACAGTACACTCCACACATAACTACAACACTACACTACACACATACAACCCTACACTCCACACATACAACACTACACTCCACACATAGCTACAACACTACACTTCACACATACAACCCTACACTCCACACATACAACACTATACTCCACACATAGCTACAACACTACACTACACACATACTACCCTACACTCCACACATACAACACTACACTCCACACATAGCTACAACACTACACTACACACATACTACCCTACACTCCACACATACAACACTACACTCCACACATTGCTACAACCCTACACTCCACACATACAACACTACACTCCACACATACAACACTACACTCCACACATTGCTACAACACTATACTCCACACATACAACACTACACACATTGCTACAACACTACTCTCCACACATACAACACTACAGTCCACACATTGCTACAACCCTACACTCCAAACATACAACACTACACTCCACACATTGCTACAACCCTACACTCCACACATACAACACTACACCACATATAGCTACAACACTACACTCCACACATACAACACTACACTCCACACATAGCTACAACACTACACTCCACATATGGCTACAACACTACACTCCACACATACAACACTACACTCCACACATACAACACTACACTCCACACATAGCTACAACACTACACTCCACACATACAACACTACACTCCACACATACAACACTACACTCCACATACAACACTACACTCCACACATAGCTACAACACTACACTCCACACATACAACACTACACTCCACACATACAACACTACACACCACACATACAACACTACACTCCACATACAACACTACACTCCACACATAGCTACAACACTACACTCCACACATACAACACTACACTCCACACATACAACACTACACTCCACACATACAACACTACACTCCACACATACAACACTACACACCACACATACAACACTACACTCCACATACAACACTACACTCCACACATAGCTACAACACTACACTCCACACATACAACACTACACTCCACACATACAACACTACACTCCACACATACAACACTACACTCCACACATACAACACTACACTCCACACATACAACACTACACTCCACACATACAACACTACACACCACACATACAACACTACACACCACACATACAACACTACACTCCACATACAACACTACACTCCACACATTGCTACGACGCTACACTCCACACATTGCTACAACACTACACTCCACACATTGCTACAACACTACACTCCACACATTGCTACAACACTACACTCCACACATTGCTACAACACTACACTCCACACATTGCTACAACACTACACTCCACAGATTGCTACAACACTACACTCCACACATTGCTACAACACTACACTCCACACATTACTACAACACTACACTCCACACATTGCTACAACACTACACTCCACACATTGCTACAACACTACACTCCACACATTGCTACAACACTACACTCCACACATTGCTACAACACTACACTCCACACATACAACACTACACTCCACACATAGCTACAACACTACACTCCACACATACAACATTACACTCCACACATACAACACTACACTCCACACATTGCTACAACACTACACTCCACACATACAACACTACACTCCACACATTGCTACAACACTACACTCCACACATTGCTACAACACTACACTCCACACATTGCTACAACACTACACTCCACACATACAACGCTACACTCCACACATACAACACTACACTCCACACATTGCTACAACACTACACTCCACACATACAACACTACACTCCACACATACAACACTACACTCCACACATTGCTACAACACTACACTCCACACATTGCTACAACACTACACTCCACACATTGCTACAACACTACACTCCACACATTGCTACAACACTACACTCCACACATACAACACTACTTTCCACACATTGCTACAACACTACACTCCACACATTGCTACAACACTACACTCCACACATACAACACTACACTCCACACATTGCTACAACACTACACTCCACACATTACTACAACACTACACTCCACACATTGCTACAACACTACACTCCACACATTACTACAACACTACACTCCACACATTGCTACAACACTACACTCCACACATTGCTACAACACTACACTCCACACATTACTACAACACTACACTCCACACATTGCTACAACACTACACTCCACACATTACTACAACACTACACTCCACACATTGCTACAACACTACACTCCACATATTGCTACAACACTACACTCCACACATACAACACTACACTCCACACATTACTACAACACTACACTCCACACATTGCTACAACACTACACTCCACATATTGCTACAACACTACACTCCACACATACAACACTACACTCCACACATTACTACAACACTACACTCCACACATTGCTACAACACTACACTCCACACATTGCTACAACACTACACTCCACACATACAACACTACACTCCACATATTGCTACAACACTACACTCCACACATACAACACTACACTCCACACATACAGCACTACACTCCACACATTGCTACAACACTACACTCCACACATTGCTACAACACTACACTCCAGACATACAACACTACACTCCACACATACAACACTACACTCCACACATTGCTACAACACTACACTCCACACATTGCTACAACACTACACTCCACACATTGCTACAACACTACACTCCACACATTGCTACAACACTACACTCCACACATTGCTACAACACTACACTCCACACATACAACACTACACTCCACACATACAACACTACACTCCACACATACAACACTACACTCCACATATTGCTACAACACTACACTCCACACATACAACACTACACTCCACACATTGCTACAACACTACACTCCACACATTGCTACAACACTACACTCCACACATACAACACTACACTCCACACATACAACACTACACTCCACACATTGCTACAACACTACACTCCACACATTGCTACAACACTACACTCCACACATACAACACTACACTCCACACATACAACACTACACTCCACAGATTGCTACAACACTACACTCCACACATACAACACTACACTCCACACATACAACACTACACTCCACACATTGCTACAACACTACACTCCACACATACAACACTACACTCCACACATTGCTACAACACTACACTCCACACATACAACACTCTTCTTGCCTTTAATATGTATATCACAGGTTGAGGTTTTTACATCAGTCTCCCCTGACTTTTACATTTCTTGCCCAGCCTGTTTCATCCTTTTCTCCTCTTGCCCCCATCTATTTTATTCTTTTACCGCTTGCCTTTTCTCTCTTCACCCCTTTTCCATCTCTTGCCTTCTCTGTTTCACCCTTTTACACCTCTTGCCATTTCTAATTACCCCTTTTCAATTCTTGCCCTCTCTATTTCATCCTTTTCCAGTGTTGTTTATTCCTCTTTCCATCCGCACAACCTCTTTCTCATCTTGCTACATTTCTCACCTTCCCTTGTTTCTCTCCTTCTCTTCTTCTTCTCTATCTTGGTAATACTCTTTATAACCTTTGTAACCTTCCCTTGCTCTTCTGCAACCTTCCCTTGCTCCTCTGCAACTTTCCCTTGCTCCTGTTCCTCTTCAGTATCCTGCTACCACTCTTTAACCCTTCACTGTACCATTGTATTTCTCCCTGCCTCCCCTCACTTTTTCCGCATATTTGCACCATTCTCTCTCTCTTTCTTTCTTTCTCTCTCTCTCTCGTACCTTTTGCACCTATTTTCTCGGCAGCTTCACCCCTCCCCTCTCCGCCCCGCCCCACCTAGAACCGACAGCCTCTCCTTAGCCAGCTTCACCCCACCAACCTCACCCCGCCAATCTCTCCCCGAACGCTTCTTCCCCGTCAGCCTTGTCCCACCAGCTTCACCCTGACAGCCGTGCCTCGCTAGCTTCACCCCGCCAGCTTCATTCCGCTAGCCTCGCCCCGCCAGCCTCACCCCCGCCAGCCTCACCCCCGCCAGCCTCACCCCGCTCTTGGGGCTCGACCCCAACAGCCTCACCCCATCAGCTTTACTCCGCCAGCCTCGCCCCGCCAGCTTCACCCTGCCAGCCTCGCCCCTCCAGGCTCACTCCGCTCCTTGGGCTCGACCCTGGCAGCCTAACCCCGCCAGTTTCACCCTGCAAGCCTCGCCCCGCCAGTCTCACCCCCCTACTGGGGCTTGAGTCTGTCAGCCTCATGCAGCCAGCTTTACTCCGCCAGCCTCACCCCGCCAGCCTCTCCCCGCCAACCTCGCCCCACCAGCTTCACCTCGCTCCTTGTGCTTAATCCCGCCAGCCTCGCCCCGTCAGCCCCGCCCCGCCAGCCTCACCCCTCCAGCTTCACCCCGGCAGCCTCACCCCGCCAGCTTCACCCCGGCAGCCTCACCCCGCCAGCTTCACCCCGGCAGCCTCACCCCGCCCCTGGGGCTCGACCCCGGCAGAGTTTGGATGCATCACCAGGACTAAATTGAACCCCTGGCTACCGTCCAAATGTCGACACTCAGGTTCTTGAAATTCTTCGACCACGTCGATGTTGTACGTCTTGGATAATGTTTGGGGAGGGTAGTGGGGAGGACAGGCAGGGGAGCAGGGGAAGTGGGGAGGAGAGTGGAGTGCGTGATGGGGGTCTGGCTGGGGACAGGAGTGGGATAAATAGAAAGTGGAGTGGGGAGGTAGTGTGTGTGGAATGCAGATGTAGATGGTTTAATGGGGAGGTAGAGAGTGGAGTGGGGAGGTAGAGAGTGGAGTGGGGAGGTAGAGAGTGGAGTGGGGAGGTAGATATGGAGGGTAGGAGCTTGGGAAGTAGTAAAGGGGGGGCAGCAGGGTGAGGTGGGTCTCTTGAACAGGTATAGACAGCTGGAAAAAGAGGGGAGGGGATGCAGAATGAGGGGAGAAAATAAGCACTGAGGGGAAGGAACAAGAGAAGGGAGAGAAATTAAAGAGTAAAAGGGAGGGTAGGTAAGGGTGAGAAAGGGAAGAGGAAGGAGCAAGAGGGAAGGGAGACACTCAAGGTCAGGGAGTATAGGAAAGTGGTGGATGGGAGGGAGAGTAAAGGGGAAGTTAGGAAGGGTGGAAAATGGGTGATAACCTCAAACAGGAAAGAGTAAGCAAGGGAAGGAGAGATGAGGTGAAGAAAGACAAGGTTAAAACAAAAATTATAATGTTATTATTAATATTATTTATACTAATTATATGTACATTATATACATTGATTTCTATTAATTTTTCAATATATACAATATATATATATATATATATATATATATATATATATATATATATATATATATATATATATATGTGTGTGTGTGTGTGTGTGTGTGTGTGTGTGTGTACTCACCTAGTTGAGGTTGCGGGGGTCGAGTCCGAGCTCCTGTGTGTGTGTGTGTGTGTGTGTTTGTGTGTGTGTGTGTGTGTGTGTGTGTGTATCTGTGTGTGTATGTCGTGCCGAATAGGTAAAACTGGTTAATTAGCAAGAAATCATTTAAAATTAAGTCCTTTCTAAAATTTTCTCCTATACGTTAAATTTTTTTTTTCATTTATGTTAATGTAAAAATTAATAATTTGATACCAAAAGAACCTTAGAAAACTTACCTGACCTTATTATAACAAGCGCAATTTAATTTAGCCTAATCCAACTAAATACATTTTAAATTAGTTTACAATAATTTAATGATAAACAATGAAATACATTGTATGTATTTTTTTTCGTTAGGTTCAGAATGATTTTTGTAAAATTATTATATACACAAATTTTCGCTTGACTTATTCGGCAAGAAGAGCGTTGCTATTTAAGCCAAAATCGCAAGTTTTATCCATTCGGCACATGTATGTATGGTAATGGAGGGAAGGCGGGGTAGAGGTCGGCCTAGGAAAGGCTGGAGGGAGGGGGTTAAGGAGGTTTTGTGTGCTAGGGGCTTGGACTTCCATCAAGCGTGCGTGAGCGTGTTAGATAGAAGTGAATGGAGACAAATGGTTTTTAGGACTTGACGTGCTGTTGGAGTATGAGCAAGGTAACATTTATGGAGGTATTCAGGGAAACCGGCAGGCCGGACTTGAGTCCTGGAGATGGAAGTACAGTGTCTGCACTCTGAAGGAGAGGTGTTAATGTTGCAGTTTTATAACTGTAGTGTCAGCGCGCCTCTGGCAAGACAGTGATGGAGTGAATGATGAAAGTTTTTCTTTTTCGGGTCATCCCGCCTTGGTGGGAAACGACCGATGTGTTAATAAAAACATAAATTATTATTCATATCATAATTAGTATATTTATATTATTATTTGGTCATGGGGACGCGGTAAACCCGATGTGGTCACATAACACCAAGGAGAGGTTAACTCCAATTTCTTGAATCAAGAATCGTGTCAATAAATACAAATAAAACTGCATCCTCCTTTAATAATCTCAATAAATCACTGCTGAAAAAAGTCTTAAAAGTTCACCGAGGTTCCCACAGGCAGCTCGTTTTGCCTTGTGTTAAGTGAAGCATCTTGATGAAAGTGTGACTTTCACTGTTTTTTTTTTTTCACTCAACAACAACAACCACCACCAAAAACAACCACAATAATACCCACAACAATAATTTTATTCCTAAATGATGCATACAGTAGCTTTTATAAAATTGGATGACATTTATTTGTACATATAGAAAGCATTTCGAGCATTTCAGCAATACACTCGAGAAGTGTTATTTCGATTCACTACAGTGCTTGTAGAAGTCTGGGAGATCTCTGCTTAGACTATGCTGTTAAAATGGCTTCAACACTGGGCAGTTTGCCAGAAGTTGCACAGAGAGGGGCAGGAACCCCCCACAAGTTGCGCAGAAAGGGGCAGGAACCCCCAAGTTGCACAGAGGGGGAGGAACCCCCCACAAGTTGCACAGTGGGGAAAAAACACCCCACAAGTTGCACAGAGGGGGGCAGGAACCCCCAAGTTGCAGAGAGAGGACAGGAACCCCCAGGTTGCACAGAGAGGGGAAGGATCCCTTCACAAGTTGCACAGAGAGGAGGCAGAAACCCCCCAAAAGTTGCACAGAGAGGGGGCAGGAACCCCCCTCAAGTTGCACAGAGAGGGGACAGGAACCCCCCACAAGTTGCACAGAGGGGACAGGAATCCCCTATAAGTTGCACAGAGAGGGGCAGAAACCCCTCACAAGTTGCTCAGAGAGGAGCAGGAACCCCCCCCCACAAGTTACACAGAGAGGGGCAGGAACCCCCCAAAAGTTGCACAGAGAGGGGCAAGAACCCCCCACAAGTTGCACAGAGGGGGCAAGAACCCCCCACAAGTTGCACAGAGGGGGCAAGAACCCCCCACAAGTTGCACTGATTGGAAGGAACCCCCCACAAGTTGCACTGATTGGAAGGAACCCCCCACAAGTTGCACAGGGGCAGGAACCCAAAAGTTGCAGAGAGGGAGCAGGAACACCCCAGAAGTTGCACAGTGTGTGGACAGGACCCCCGCACAAATTGCACAGAGGGGGCAGGAACCCCTCACAAGTTGCACAGAGGGGGCAGTTTTCAGCCTAGTTGCTGATCCCCTGTATAGGTATATGTTATCCGAGTATCATAGTTAGTACCGTCCATATGATTTACATAGTTGACCCCTTGCTAGGCTCAGGGACTAGCATGTGTGATGTCACGTGATGCCGCATATGAGCGTGGGACTCGATGCCTCTCTCTCACTCCACGCTTAGGTCTAAGAGCAGGCAACATGGCAGGCTGGGCTCCTCCTCTTCACACACTGCTAATATAAGTGTTACTATCCAACAAGTGTGTTTACTTACAACCATCACATCTCCACGAACCCTCCCAACACAGTGACTCCCCACAAGTTGCACAGAGAGGGGCAGCGACTCCCCACAAGTTGTAGAGGGGGCAGAAACCCCTCACAAGTTGCACAGAGAGGGGCAGGAACTCTCCACAAGTTGCACAGAGAGGGGGAAGGAACCCCCCACAAGTTGCATAGAGAGGAGCAGTGACTCCCCACAAGTTGCATAGAGGGGGGCAGCAACTCTCCACAAGTTGCACAGAGAGGGGCAGGAAACCCCCACAAGTTGCAGAGGGGGGAAGGAACCCCTCACAAGTTGCACAGAGAGGGGCAGGAACCCCACACGTTGCACAGAGGGGGGTAGGAACCCCTCACAAGTTGCACAGAGGGGCAGGAACCCCCCACAACTTGCACGGAGAGGGGCAGGAACTCGCCCCATGTTACACAGAGAGGCGCAGGAACCCCTCACAAGTTGCACAAGGAGTGACAGGAACTCCCCACAAGTTCCACAAAGAGGGGAAGGAACTCCTCACAAGTTGCACAGAGAGGGGCAGGAACCCCCCACAAGTTGCACAGAGCGGGGCAGGAAACCCCCCCCCCCACAAGTTGCATAAAGAGGGGCAGTGACCCCCCATGTGCCCTATTCTCTGTCTGTAGAGAATAATCACCTAACGACGATTCTTATGAGAAGATGAGAGGAAAGGGAGCGGGAAATGAGGGCAGTGAAGATGGTGGTGAAGGAATTATAAGAAGTGACGAAAGGTAAGGGAAGAATGAGAGGTAAGGGAAGTGGGAGAAATGGGGAAAGAGGAGAGATACAGAGGTTGAATGCTGAAAGAGATGGGGGAGAGGGAGGAAAGAAGAATGGGATGGAGTGGGGTCACGGGGAAAGGAGCTTTAATGGAGCAAGAAGAGAGGAAGAGGAGGTGGAAGGAGAACGAAGATGAAGTGGAGAGGAAAATGCAAAGGATAACATTATAAATAAATCAGAAAGCAGTTAAAAATAAACTGGCAGTAATAACGAACTAAGGCAGAATAAAGCAGCTACGGGAGAAAGATGAAAAGGAAGCATGAGAAAGGAAAGGTAAAAGAGGTAAGAGGAAGGAAAGATAAATAAGAAGTAATAAAAGGAGAGGTAAATTGCAAGAGGTAGAAAGGAGAGGTAAGAGGAAGGATAGATAAATAAGAGATGAGCGGAAGGATAGGTAAAGAAGAAGAGGTAAGAAGAACTAAATAAGAAGAGTTAAGAGGAAGGATAGGTAAATAAGAAGGGGTAAGAGGAATGAGTGTTAAATATGAAGTGGTAAGAGGAAGATGTAAGAGGAAGGAGAGGTAAATAAGAAGGGGTAATAAGAGGAAGGAGAGGTAAATAAGAAGAGGTGGGTGAGTAAGAGGCAGAGAATATTGAGAGGGGCGTGGGAGGCAGTATTTTGGAAGGCCAGCCCAACCCTTCTGCCTGATGCGGCAAATGTGTAGGAAAAAAAAGTTGGAAATAAATGTTATGGAGTGTTGGCAGGAGAAAGATAACCTCTGGAGAGAGAGAGAGAGAGAGAGAGAGAGAGAGAGAGAGAGAGAGAGAGAGAGAGAGAGAGAGAGAGAGAGAGAGAGAGAGAGAGAGAGAGAGAGAGAGAGAGAGTGAGAGAGAGAGAGAGAGACAGACAGACGAGCAAAGACAGATAGAAAGATAAAGAGACCGAGAATAAGAATCGATAGATATTATCACAACACTTGTTATAGTTTTGAAGCTAACCGATGAGAGAGAGAGAGAGAGAGAGAGAGAGAGAGAGAGAGAGAGAGAGAGAGAGAGAGAGAGAGAGAGAGAGAGAGAGAGAGAGAGAGAGAGAGAGAGAGAGAGAGAGAGAGAGAGAGAGAGAGAGAAAGGGAAGAGGATAATCACCACAGTAGTGGTGAACAGATTACAAGTTTGAGAGGATGAGCGAGAATAAGAGAAGAGAGACGACGATCTCAGAATGGGGAGGGGGTAGATCTAGGGAGTGGAAGGGGTACAGCAACGGGGTAAAGGGGGGAACAGTCAGATATAGAGATAGAGGAGAGGCAGAGTAGCCACCGTTAGAGGAAGTGAGAACAATTTACAGGATACTCAGCGTTTAGAGCCAGCCACATCACGGGCTGGGGTTGGGGCTGGGGCAGGGGCTGGGGCTGGGGCAGGGGCTGGGGCAGGGGCTGGGGTTGGGGCTGGGGCTGGAGCGGGGGCTGGGGCAGGGGCTGGGGCAGGGGCTGGGGCAGGGGCTGGGGTTGGGGCTGGGGCAGGGGTAGGAGCAAGGGCAGGGAGGGAACACCAGTAATGATCGACATATGGAAAAATTCGTTATACAAGTAGGCTATCAAAAAATAAAAAGAATAAAAATAATGGTAAACAAAGTACATTAGATCTTGCTTTATTGAGGGCGAAGGAAGGAGGAGGAGAAGAACGATGAGAAGGAAGAGGAAATCGAGAAGCAAGAAGAGGAAAATGATAAGGAAGAATAGAAGACAGAAGGAGCAGTGGGAATTAGAGGAGGGAGAGGCAAAACAGGTAGGAGGGCAGATGTATTGATGGAGCCGTATAGAGGGAGGAATTGCAACGAGGGAGTAGAGGGGGTGGATGAAGGAAGTAAGAGGTACATGATGGGAGTTCCACGTAAGAAAGAGGGAGAAAGAGGAGGAGGAGCAGCAGCAGCAGCAAGGGAGGGAAATATTAAGGAGGGGCATGGGAGGGAGGGAGGAGAGGCAAGCACATTTATGCGGGGAGGAGTGGCAAGTTTGACAAAGCCGAGAGCAGTGACAACGTCTGAAGGAAGAAGAGAATGGATACACGACCATGGAGACTGAATTTACTGCTATTTGAAGATAAGGAACGACCTGAATAGCTATATTGAGGCAGGAAAGACGGTGGATTTAGGGAAGATCAGATACTTATAGAGAGAGAGAGAGAGAGAGAGAGAGAGAGAGAGAGAGAGAGAGAGAGAGAGAAAGAAAGAAAGAATGATAGCAGCAGTAGTAGCAGCAGCAATAAAAGTACTAGTAGCAGTAGTAGTAGAAGGAGGTGGTTACCTTCAGTTGCTTTCGGGGGGGTCTGCCCCCGCTGCCCGGGCCCCCGACCAGGCCTACTGTTTGTTGGCCAGATCGATCAGGCTGTTGGTGTCCCTCCGCCGCAGAAATTTGTCGAATTTTCTCTTGAAGACAGTCAGGGGTCTGTTGGTAATCATCCTTATACATGGAGGGAGTTTTCTCTTGCACTATTTGTCAAGTTTCTTGTGACGATACGAAAATAAACATAAAAATCGCCTCGGTAAACCAAGGAATTTTTTTCAGGAAGATATAAACAGGGTTTGGCAGTGGGTAGTGGAGAACATGACGTTCAGCCGCTTAGATATGGAGAGAATATAGAACTCAAAAGAAGCACTGTATACAAAACTTAAGAGGATCATCAAACAGAACGAAAAGAACACGTGAAATACCTGGGAGTAATATATCGCCTGACTTTTCTTTCAGAAAGCACAATAAGGCAAACATCGTGACGGCCAGGAAAATGAAGGGGTGAATAATGAAAACTTTGAAAACAAGAGAAATAGTGCCACTGGTGATACTATTCAAATCGCTCGTGCTGTCTCGTTTATAGCATTGGTTAGTGTTAACAGCCTCGTTCAGGGCAGGGGAGGTATCAGAACTGGAACATATATATAGATCATTTACGACCCGCAAAGAGCCAATAAAACATTTAAATTGCTGGGAACTCCTCAAATTCCTAGATATATACTCACTGGAGCAGAGGAGAAAGAGATACATGATAATATATACCTGAAAAGTATTTTGAGTTCCTACCATAACAGCATTATATAGAGGATCGAGCCTCTTCCGTTACATAAACACACACTAAAAATAAACTATGGTTCACTCGGTACTTAGTTGAAAGCATGTGTGTTACTTGTTAGTGGGTCTGTGGATTATTTTCCCCAGGGCCCGGTCTCAGACCAGACCAGACCTAGGCTGGAAAGAAAATGTTTTAAGATTAAGAGCCATTTAGAAGCACATAAAAAAGTAAATGTATTTTGTATACTGAATATAATTAATAGTGTAAAATTTACCTGTCATCTTACGTATTCATGAGACAGAAAGAAAAGATCAACATTAATATCAGAGTGCAAAAAAAAAAAATAAATGTATTTACATTTCATTCTCAAAGAGGACGCTAGTACCTCCAGGTACTACCAGTAGAGACTGTACGTAGATTAATTTACGGTTAAGCCAGAGGTAGATACTTTTATTCCGTTTATTGATCGAGGGATAGCGAGAAGTACCGCGTATTTCGTCACCTCTCAAGAAGATAGTTGCTGACTGATGTACATAAAGAATTTGCGTCACCACCAGCAACATTTTATAGTATTGAAGTATATAAATTCCTGGTGGGGAAATGAAGGAGTAAAGGTAGGTTGCTGTGAATGACCCGCGTCATTCTACTTTCAGGAGATTTAATTTTTTTCCCTCTTGCCCATATAGTCATTTATTAAAATACTCCAGGTGCTATTGACTACCTCAGGTGCTATTGATTTTGTTTTTAATACATTCTTTTATTATTATATTCATTAGCTCCTTTATTTTAGCTGTAAATATCTACCGTAGTTCATAAACTCACATTTGTTAAAATAATTGAGGTGCTGTTAGATGCTTAAGTGTATAACTGAATTATCTGTTCTGTAATAATCCCTTTTTCTTTTAAACTTTTACAAGTTTTAGAATAATTACGGAGTCTTATTCATAAGTCAAGTTGTAGATTCAATATAAATCTTATATTATTTTACTCAGAAAATCTAGTTTGTAAAATTACTCTCATCCTATGATTACAAGCATATATCCTGATGTAAACTTTTTGCTAAATGAATTACACGAATCAAACAGTAACTGTAATTACTACACAGCAGACCAAGCAAAGACATTACTCAGTGCAAACAATAACATAACCATCTTTAACTACAATGTCAGATCCTTGAGCAAACGTTATGATGACCTCACAGCATTACTCAATTCCCTTCATTCCAATATATCAATCATCACACTCACAGAAACCTGGCTTAAGCCTGATATTACAGATGTCTATACCATTCCTGGCTACATGGCCATACACAACTGTAGAACAGACCAGTAAGGGGGAGGAACAGCTATATACTACTCAAATCAACTCGAATGTATCAATAAATCTTGCACAAGGGACGAACATGGAGAATATATCACAGCCAAATTTAAATCAAAAGACCTGCAAAAACCCCTCACAGTCATAAACATCTACAGAGTACCACAGTCAAACATTTACCACTTTAGTGAAAAACTAGGAAACATGATTACTGATGCACACATGAATAAAGACCACATACTACTAACACGAGATTTAAACATAAACATACTACATGACCAGGACCCACAAGTAACCGAATTCACAAACATAATGAGTAACTGCTTGTTGCTACCAGCAATATCTAAACCTACAAGAATCACCGAGACAAGCATCTCCTTAATAGACCACATCTGGACAAACACCATATCCCCTTTAAAATCAGGCATAATCACAGACAACACTACAAACCACTACCCAACCTTTCTCATAACTAATCTGGGCAAACTGCCACAAGACATTACTAAAGTAACCTTCAAACTACATAACGAGACAGCAGTTAAAAACTTTATAGCAGCTATGAATAACATCGATTGGCAAAATGAGCTCGAAACATATACAGATATGAACGAATGTATAAATAATTTTCTAAAAAAAGCCCAAAGCCTTTATAGCAAACATTGCCCCCAAAAACTAAACAGATCACGGCAGAGACTGAATAATCCCTGGCTAACACCAAGCATCCTCAAATCCATTAACACAAAGCAGAAATATGAAAAACAGTATAGAATGGGTCAAATAACAAGAGAACAGGCTAAACGTTACTCATCAGCACTTACCAGCCTGAAAAGAAGGTCTAAAAAATTTTATTATAAAAATAGATTACATAACATCAAAGATGATACGAAAAAACCTGGAAAACTCTATCTGAAATTCTTGGAGCTAAAAAGTTATCCAAAAACAAAACAATCAAACTAACAAAATCAGATGAACCCCTACTCACACCTACTGAAACAACGAACAGACTCACTGTTTTCTTCTCCACCATAGGAAAAAATTCTAACGAACAAAATACCAAGTGCAAACACCCGTCCATCAGACTACCTCATAGGTACCTACCCAAATACGCTATTCCTAACTCCAACCAACCCCATAGAAGTTATGCTCATCATAAACACCCTTAAAAACAAGGCAGGAGACATAAACAACTTGCCTGCTTTTATGTACAAAAAAGCTTCTCAAGTATTGTCACCAATTATTGCAACGCTCTTTAACAAATCCATTGAATCATCTACCTTCCCAACAATCCTCAAAATAGTGAGGGGTCACTCCGATCCACAAAGGAGGTGACCAAGCTGACTTGAATAACTACAGACCAATATCTAACTTACCACTGCTCTCTAAAATCTTTGAAAATTAATTCATAGATGGATCTATTCCTACCTCGTCTCACGCAAGATATTAAACCCTTGTCAGTTTGGATTCAGGAATAATAAAAGCACAAATGATGCTATCATACACATGCTAGAACTAATATATACTGCACTCGAAAAGAAAGAAGTCCCGTTGGGCATTTTCATTGATTTATGTAAAGCTTTCGATACAGTCGACCATGAACTGCTGTACTCCAAATTAACGCACTATGGTATCAGAGGCCACTCCCTCAACTACCTAAAATCACACCTTAGTAACAGAACTCAATATGTGTATGCAAGTGATGCAAACTCTTCCACCCAACCAATCACAGTAGGAGTCCCACAAGGAAGTGTCCTTGGACCACTCCTCTTTCTCATCTACATCAACGATGTACCGAATGCATCACAGCTACTCAAACCCATATTATTTGCAGATGACACTACATATGTCTTTTCCCACCCAAACACAGTCATACTACCAAACACAGTCAATGCCGAATTGCAGAAAATATCTGCCTGGATGATGACTAACAAACTTACCCTGAACACTGATAAAACCTATTTCATTCAGTTTGGAAACAAAGCTGCAAATGATCCTATTAACAGAACGCTAAATGGATCATCAGTCACAAGACTCACAGAGGGAAAATTCCTAGGTATCCACCTTGACAGTAGCCTTAAGTTCCGGACACACATACAACAAATCACCAAGAAAATCTCCAAGACTGTAGGCATTCTATCAAAGATAAAGTACTACGTTCCACAATCAGATCTCCTGGCACTGTACCATTCATTCATATACCCTTATCATACATATGGAATTTGTGCATGGGGATCAACAACATCCAATCACTTAAAAACCCTAATAACCCAGCAAAAGGCAGCAGTAAGAATGATAAATTCCCACTCCTGCCAGCAAACTCCACCAATTTTCAAAAGTCTAAATCTACTCACCATTAAGAGCATTCATACTTATTCATGTGCCTACTACATATACAGAACAATACACGCAAATATAAACCCTCCACTCAAACTTCTCCTCACCAACCTAAACAGGACACATGACCACAAGACACAGATCTCTTTTTGATATACCTCGTGTCCATATCACACTGTGTAAAAACTCTATGCACATAAAGGGTCCCAAAATATGGAATTCATTACCAGAAGATATTAAAGTAACCCGGTCTGAAAATCAATTTAAGGCTCTTCTCAAAAGCCACTTAATCACCGTAGACTAAACTCTAAATACTCAGTACACACATACTCACTTATGTACTCCCACATCATAACTTCAACAATCACTTTGAACCTTTTATCCATTGTTGACAGGAATATAATTGAATCATTGTTTTCACAAAAAGTATTTTTGAATATATGAATATATCTTTTGTCTTATACAAATTTTGATTCACTTATAATTAATAATCTACTGTTCAACTATGAAATAATTACTATCCTACTGTACAACTATGATATAATCCTTTGTGTTAATTAGTCTGTAAGCCAATAATGTTAAGTTGGCCCATAATGCCAGGCATAATAGAGGCACTGCAACCCACTATTGTAAATACAAAATCTCAATGTACTGTTTGCAAAGACATAAAATAAATAAAATAAATAGCTAGATATGAGAGAGTTACTGGTTAGTTCTGTCATCACCCCCCCCCCCCGGCGGCTTTCAAACCAGCCCCCTCGTTGATGGTCTGGCCCTGATACCTGAAAGATACCTGAAGTATGTTTCCGGGAGTAACACCCCCGTTGATCGGTCCCAGACCAGGCCTCCCTGTGGATTAAGGCCTGATCTAATTAACCAGGATGTTACTGGTGGTCGCACACAGACCGACGTACGAAATACTGCCTGGCTGGTCAGGAACCTACTGGAGGAACTTGTCAAGTTCCCTATTGAAAACAGAGGTTTGTTGGTAATTACCTTTATACACGAAGGGACGGCGAGCGTTGAAAAGTCGGGGATCTCTGACACTCCTCGAGGTCTCTCTTAGTGTACCCGTCGAGCCTTGACTTCCCATTGAAGGTATTTAGACCGTCTACCAAGACTTTTCTTGTTATACGGAGTGATTTCAGTGTTCAGATTTGGGACCAGTCCCTCCAGAATTTTCCAGGTTTAAATTATAATATACCTTTCTCTCCTGCACTCCAAGGAATACAGTTAAAGATACGTGAAGTGTTCCCATTAGTTTAGATGCTTGATTATTCTAACGTATACGGCCTTGAAGGGGGCCGTTAGTTACAATAGTATTCTAATTTGTAGACAACAAATGACTTGAATATCATAAGGGCCTCAGCATCTCTCTGTCTTGAAAGTTCTAGTTATCCAGCCTATCATTTAACTTGGTATAGCAATGGCAACATTGTTGTGATCCTTGAATTTGTGGTCTTCTGGCATCATGAAACTTTCTCTATTGAATGGTTTGAGTTTGTCCTGTACTCCATTGCAGTCTTTATTTCCTCCATTCTTCCATAGCAGAGTAACTGAAGCGTGTCCTCTTTAAAAATCACATTATTTGAGCCCTACTGAAAAACTTAATTTATATCCGCCTGAATATTCGCTGTGTCTTCGACGGACACCACTAAGATATTCTAGTGTCATCAGCTAAGGATGTTATGGTGCTTTGAAACACAAATGGGGGCGAGTACCGTGTTTTGAGGAAGAGAGCTTTTCACTGTGACAGCTCCCAACTTCACAATCTTGCTGCTTAGGACCTGTTCAAAGATTTTGATGTATGAACTATCGCTGTTGATCTATAGTTTTTTTTAGCAATTGATTAACTGCCACCTTTGTGAATTGGGACGGTATCAGTGGTTTTTAATAACTGAGGGGTGACATCTGTGTCCATGTCCCGAGATGGCAGTTTCTTTCACTTTCTGGTCAATATGGAGTTCCACAAGTCTGGGTCTGGATTAAAATGCACTGGTATTCTGTGGATGGCTTTTTCAGTCAAGTGGAGAGAGACTGCATCAGAAATTGTGGATATATCGGCAGTGTTTTGAGTCTCATTAATGAAAAACTCTTCAGGGTCTTCGAGCTGTAGACTAGTGGTCAGTCAGACTGTTGGTGCTAGCTGCACGCAGCCTAGCGTAGGTAGGTGCTACAAGGTAAGCAAGAACTGCCTGGAGAAACTTATGTACCTTCCTGAAGACAGCTACGAGTATCTTAAAAAACCACTCTGCCCACCATTCACACTGCCTTCAGCCCACACTGCCCACCATTCACACTGCCTTCAACCCCACACTGCCCACCATTCACACTGCCTTCAACCCACACTGCCCACCATTCACACTGCCTTCAACCCACACTGCCCACCATTCACACTGCCTTCAACCCACACTGCCCATCATTCACACTGCCTTCAACCCACACTGCCCATCATTCACACTGCCATTAACCCACACTGCCCATCATTCACACTGCCTTTAACCCACACTGCCCATCATTCACACTGCCCACCATTCACACTGCCATTAACCCACACTGCCCATCATTCACACTGCCTTTAACCCACACTGCCCATCATTCACACTGCCTTTAACCCACACTGCCCACCATTCACACTGCCTTTAACCCACACTGCCCACCATTCACACTGCCTTTAACCCACACTGCCCACCATTCACAGTGCCTTCAACCCACACTGCCCACCATTCACACTGCCTTCAACCCACACTGCCCACCATTCACACTGCCTTCAGCCCACCACAATGTTTTGCATTTCCTTCTCCCAGATGATCTTTTTCTGTTACGTCCGTCAGCTGGGCTATCAGTTGGTGGGAATATTCTTTCCCCACTCCCTAGAGAGACTTCTTACCCCCACTCCTTCCCCCTCCCCTCCCCTTCCCCTTCTCCCCCCGTTGTCAGCTCCTCCACCTTATGCCTTTCCTTCCGCCCCGCCTCCCACTCCCCACCTCCATCTCGAAGAGGATGCAAGAATGGCCCTACGAGGTGAGCTTCTTAAAGGGTGTGTGTAAGGGGTCCCTGAAGGACCCTGGGGTCCCCGGAGGACCCTGGAGTCCCCAGACAAGACTCGCACCTCCCTAGGGCTGTGGGGGTCCCCCCGTAACTCCCAAAGAATAGACGTCCCGACGTTTCTTCCGTTCTCTCCTCCTCCCGAATCGTTTTATGGAGAACGTTGAAATTGACACGTTGACGTCCACCTGTTAGGCTGAGTGTGATTTTCATTTGCATGAGGTTTTTGACCACCAGCTTATCACCGGAGGCCCCGATGGGCGGGGGAGAACAGGAGGGTCGTCCTGGGGAGAGGGTCGTGCGGGGAGAGGAAGGTCGTGCTAGGGAGAGGAGGGTCGTGCTGGGAAGAGGGTCGTGCTGGGGAGAGGAGGGTCGTGCGGGGAGAGGAGGGTCGTGCTGGGAAGAGGAGGGTCGTGCTAAGGAGAGGAGGGTCGTGTGGGGAGAGGAGGGTCGTGCCAGGGAGAGGAGGGTCGTGCTAAGGAGAGGAGGGTCGTGCTAAGGAGAGGAGGGTCGTGCTAGGGAGAGGGTCGTGCTGGGAATGGAACATTCATTCATGGAGAAATCAATTTTACTTTACAAAAAAAAATCATTAATTTAATAATTTTAAGGAAATTAAGTCGAATCTCTAGTGAACCGAGACAAAATCTCATAGTATAGGTTGATTATTATTATTATTATTATTATTATTATTATTATTATTCTAGCCATACAGCTCCTGAGAAATGGGAGCTAAACAGATTTAATACTTGGGAAATATTGATTGAAAGTTGAGTATTGAGAAGAGAGAACGAACGCTGGCAGCTGTGAGGGAAACACCTGTGGAACAGTGTTGTCCCTAGTAGGAAGCTGTGAGAGAAACATCTGTGGAACAATGTTGTCCCTAGTAGGAAGCTGTGAGAGAAACATCTGTGGAACAATGTTGTCCCTAGTAGGAAGCTGTGAGAGAAACATCTGTGGAACAATGTTGTCCCTAGTAGGAAGCTGTGAGAGAAACATCTGTGGAACAATGTTATCCCTGGAAGGAAGCTGTGAGAGAAACATCTGTGGAACAATGTTATCCCTGGAAGGAAGCTTTGAGAGAAACATCTGTGGAACAGTGTTATCCTAGGAAGGAAACTGTGAGACAAACATCTGTGGAACAATGTTATCCTTAGAAGGAAGCTGGTGAAGCCAGAAATGATGGAAATATCCAGCTTCACACAGGATGAATACTGCCAGCTGTCAATCCCAGGACCCTGTAGCCACTATAGGCCTATTGTCACAATACCAGAGTACTGTAGACACTAAGCCTACTGTTACAATTCCAGGGAATTTTATAGCCACTACAGGCCTACTGCCATAGTCCGGGGCACTGTAGCTACTATAGGTCTGGCACAATCCCAGGGAATTGTGTAGCCATAGGCCTGCTGTCACAATCCTAGGGTATTGCAGCCATTATAAGCCTACTGTCAATCCCAGGGCACTGTCTAGCCACTATAGGTCTATTAGCTCTAGAGCACTGTGTAGCCTCTATAGACTTTGTTACAATATCCCAGGGTGCTGTGTATCCACTATAAGCCGTTAGTTACAATTCCAGGGATCTGTGTAAAAATTATAGGCCTGTCAGTCCTAGGCCTACTGTCACAATCTTAGAGCACTGTGTAGCCATTATAGGCCTAATGTCACAATCCTAGAGCACTGTATAGGCACTATAGGCTTACTGTCACAATCCTAGAGCACTGTATAGGCACTATAGGCTTACTGTTACAATCCTAGAGCACTGTGTAACCATTATAGGCCTACTGTCACAATCCTAGAGCACTGTGTAGCCATTATAGGCTTTCTCTCACAATCTTAGAGCACTCTGTAGCCACTATAGGCTTACTGTCACACTCCTAGAGCACTGTGTAGCCATTATAGGCCTACTGTCACAATCCTGACTCATTTGGGTTCTCAAGTCTGGTTAGTTGCTGCCTCGTCCTGGGCTTCTGGTTCCTCTCATAAGGATTTTCTAGCGTGTTTAGCAAATTTAAATTTAAGAAGGAAAATTAAAAGTGCGAGAAAAAAAATAATTTAGAACAAGAGTGCCAGATTTTATAAGCTCTAACATTTTAGATTTTAACATTTTTTATGTTGACATTTTAGATGTTAACATTTTGACTTTAACATTTCAGATGTCAACATTTCGGATTATTCCTTATTTAAAAAAAAATCTGTATGTAAAATTCACAGTATAATGATTGTGAAACAATTCAGAATTAATCCACTATTCTGCTTGTGTTTATGTGCTTTTGTTTCTTTATCTGCTTGTGTTCATGTGCTTTTGTTTCTTTATCTGCTTGTGTTATGTGCTTTTGTTTCTTTATCTGCTTGTGTTCATGTGCTTTTGTTTCTTTATCTGCTTGTGTTATGTGCTTTTGTTTCTTTATCTGCTTGTGTTCATGTGCTTTTGTTTCTTTATCTGCTTGTGTTTATGTGCTTTTGTTTCTTTATCTGCTTGTGTTATGTGCTTTTGTTTCTTTATCTGCTTGTGTTCATGTGCTTTTGTTTCTTTATCTGCTTGTGTTATGTGCTTTTGTTTCTTTATCTGCTTGTGTTCATGTGCTTTTGTTTCTTTATCTGCTTGTGTTTATGTGCTTTTGTTTCTTTATCTGCTTGTGTTATGTGCTTTTGTTTCTTTATCTGCTTGTGTTTATGTGCTTTTGTTTCTTTATCTGCTTGTGTTCATGTGCTTTTGTTTCTTTATCTGCTTGTGCTCATGTGCTTTTGTTTACCTTTGTGTGCTTTTATCTACTTTTGTTTGTGGGCTTTTCTTTATCAACTTTTATGCGCTTTATTTTTTGTGCCTTTGTTGCTTTGTCTACTTTCGTTTAAAAACTTTTGTTTATCTCATTTTGTATATGTGCTTTTGTTTATCTACTTTTGTCTGTGTGTTTTTATCTACTTTTGTCTGTGTGTTTTTATCTACTTCTGTCTGTGTGCTTTTATCTACTTCTGTCTGTGTGCTTTTATCTACTTTTGTCTGTGTGCTTTTATCTACTTTTGTCTGTGTGCTTTTATCTACTTTTGTCTGTGTGCTTTTATCTACTTTTGTCTGTGTGCTTTTATCTACTTCTGTCTGTGTGCTTTTATCTACTTCTGTCTGTGTGCTTTTATCTACTTTTGTCTGTGTGCTTTTATCTACTTTTGTCTGTGTGCTTTTATCTACTTTTGTCTGTGTGCTTTTATCTACTTTTGTCTGTGTGCTTTTATCTACTTTTGTCTGTGTGCTTTTATTTCTTTATCTACTTTTGTTTTTGTGTTTTTCGTCTGTATTTTTGTTTTTAAAATGTTTTTGTTTCCTCTCCTTTTGTTTCTTTGCATGCGTTTGTTTAGTGATTTTGTTAAAGCTGGTAAAACAAAAAAAGATTTGTAGAAGTATCTGTTAACTTTTTAATTCAAGATATTCTTGTGCTTCTGTAGTCACCTTTTTGTCCGCTGGGGTCGAACCGCGGCTCCTAGATTTTTTGTATTACTAGTGCTGGGTCGGGAACCCAGAGGTGGCTGATGGGACTGTGTGGGCGTGGTGGGCGGGTGTGGTGGGCGTGGTGGGCGGGTGTGGTGGGCGTGGATCAAAAGGCACCCACACAGGTAAGAGCGACATATTGTCCAGTCTTGCCTGTTATTTCTTGGTGACTTAATTATAATCTTCGTCTTTCTCTGTTCTTTCTTCCCTCCCTTTCCTTCATCTGTTACTCCTTTGCTGATCCCCTTCCCGTTGCTCCTATTCCCTCCCTTCATCTGTTACTCCTAGGGTGATGTTCCCTTCCCTTCTTCATTCGTTACCTAGTACTCCTTCATTCGTTATCCCTCCCTCCTTTATCTGTTACTTAACAGTTATTCTCTGCCTTTCCTCCCCTCCTACTTTCATCCATTATTTAGTGCTCCTTTCCTTTCTCTTTCCTCTCTCCTTTTTCCTACATTACCCACCTTTCCATCCATTTTTCTTCCTGTTTTTCCTTTCCTCGTAGATTGGTAACGACTTTGTCATGTGTGCCATAGTGGACGCCCAGCCCCGCCCCGCTCCTCCCCACCCTGCCCCACAACACCCTGCCCCGCCCCGCTCCTCCCCACCCTGCCCCACAACACCCTGCCCCGCCCCGCTCCTCCCCACCCTTCCCCGCCCCGTCATCTCCAGACCCTCCCTGCCACCCCCCCACCCCACATAAACATTCCCTGGCCATGCATGTCAGTTTCGTAACAGGGTAAATTTCGAGTAGGTCGGGCGGACATCTGAGCAGGAATTGGGACATGCGTGTGGGGGGGGGCGGTAGGAGGAAATTGTCCGAGGTGTCCTCCCCTTGCTACCCCCCATCTCCCCCACCATGTCTGAGACCTCAAAAACGGTGGTCAGGAATGTGAAAAATGGCAGCCGTTGCTGTGCGTGCAAAGCCGTGCATAAGTATAGCACCACTGTTATGGTTCTAGTGTAACTTAGGAAAGTATTGGATATATATATATATATACACACACATATGTTAAATATATATATTGGGGGTTATTCTGGCTCTTGCCTTGGATAACTGCGCCATCTTTTAGCCCGCGATTTATCCTAAGTGCCCCCACGGAAGGATTAATGTAATTGTTACTGTCCAGTTTTGAAATCGAAGTCCAAAATCCACAGATGGGGACAGGGCGAGAGTCATCGGGATTTTGGTCACACGAGGCCATTCCAGCCGCCCATCTAATTCAACTCCGACTCCAAGCGGCGTATCCCGCAGTCGATCAGCTTGCAATTCTAGACCCACTGTCCCCTTGCTTTAATAACCAAAATCGCCTGGCATTATCTCACCTGGATGGGACCCCTATATGTAAGTGGCCAAAGAAAAGTTAAATATGGAAATTACAAGGAAACTTGTGCCAACTTAGAGGAAACTTAAACGATGAGAGACGGTGACCCGACCACGCTTTAACTTTCCCTTGGACTCCAGCCTCAACTTTTCCATCAGATTTCACTAGATTTCACCTCCTCTCCAAATCTGTGGCTTATGTATGCACCACCCTGCCGCAGGTGCTCACAAAAATCGGACCGGTTTTTAGGAATGGTTGGGCGCGGCAGGGAGGAGTGGGTAGGGAGGCCCCTGCCAGACTTCTAATATTTATATTTTACACTAGGGGCTTACACCGTGTGTAATATTAAAATGTAAAGCACTTCCCGTGTTACCAGACCTCCCTGCCGGATTACCAGACCTCCCTGCCGGATTACCAGGCCCCCTGCCGGATTACCAGACCTCCCTGCCGGATTACCAGGCCCCCTGCCGGTATGGGGTTACAAGACCTTATGGAGTTACCAGACCCCTTACCCCTGCCCTGTTACCAGTCCCCCTAAGGGATTACCAGACTCCCGTTCAGTGTTACCTGTAGGTTACTTGCAGTCATTTCCAGGAGTCACCGCCCCCCTTTCCCCGCTGGCCGGTCCTAGACCAGGCCAGGAGGCCTGGTCTAAGACCGGCAGCTACTGATTTCACTCAGTTTACTGTTACTCTTCGAGTTCTTTTATTAGGACATTAAACGCCCATCTGCCCCTTTTGCAC